>NC_133528.1:84141888-84444094 GCF_048544455.1 Silene latifolia
AAGAAAGCGCGGACCAGGCTAAAGTTAGCCCGCAGCTTCCTCTTCACGATATCCCTCCAAGCCTGCACCAGGGCGCCAAATGCTCCTCGCTCGATCATGGCTCGCTCCTCCGCCGACAGCCTCTCGTAGCAGGCCATCATCGTCGTGTAGCCCGAGAACGATCTGATGTTCCCGGCCTCCTATTGTGATTTGAAACAAAAGCTATCTTTAGTTTGAATTAATTGGAAAAGATATGAGCAAATGAAATGAAAGGAGATGAGTGATAAGTAATGAATCCAAGATTACCAAGCTCTTCACCGTCCTATAGGACAGGTGACCCTCCGCGGCCCAAAGCCGATTCTGCCGTCCCGAGTCTCACCACCACGCAGTGCTCCCTCGGTGACGACCACCTCGCCCAACGTTGGCCCGCCTCGGGGCCTCCTCCTCCTCCTCCTCAAGAACCTCGTCCTCAGCAACCTCAGCAGCTGCCCCAACAGCAGTGAAAGCCTCCTCCAAAGCCTCCTCGAGAGCACGAGAAGCGTCAACGGATGTGTCTATATCCATGGGAGATCTCCCAGAAGTATAAGCCTCATCACCTGCAAAATTAAGGTAAATTTTAGGCCGCGTCAAGTGACGACAAGCCTTGATTAGGGGATTTTTCGAGTTTTAAAAGCCCCGATATCGCTCTTTTCTCGCCATCTTTGGCCGTATTCCCACAAACCCGATCACTCATGCGGTAATTTGGGTTAAGTCAAGCCTAAGTTGAAGCCTAGTCATGGGTTCGAGTCGAAATTTCGGCAGCATTTCGTTATAACGGCGATTATGCCCTAGAAAAGTGTCCTGAAAAAGCCGTCACAAACCAAAATTCCGAGATAGTAGGAAGTTTACCCATCATCCAAGGATTCCAAATATCAAGTTTCATCGCAAATGGGCATTCCGAAGGCTATTTTCGAAGCGATTTACGGTTTAGCTGTGAAACCGTCTCAATTTCGCTCAAATGCCCAAAACTCAACGAAAATTCGAAACAAATACACGGTTATAATCCTTATATTACCAATTAGCCATTTACAAAGTCAATTTTACAAGGCAAGATCATTTGGGGGAAAAGCCCCAAATTTTCGACTTTTTAGGGTTGAAAACCCCGAATTTTGTCGATCCAATTCGTCCATTATAGAAGATTAATGCAAGAATAATATATATACCTCGGTTAGTCATGGCGAATGCAAGCTTTTGGATCAAATTTTGGCGGAAATGGTCGAGATGGGAGAGAAATTGATGATTTATGTTTCGAATAAATGAAATAAAACCTCTGTTTTATCGCGTTTTTACGCAGGAAAGACACCACCAGGAAAAGACGCAGCAAGTGCTGTGCCTCTTCCAAGAGACGCAGCTCTTGCTGCGCCTCTTCCTCAACTCCCCTTCATACGAATTTTCAAAAATTCGTTATGAGTTCGTTATTAGTGGGCCCATCTTTGGTGCGCCTCTTCCCCAATGACATTTTATCTTTCCCACATTTCTAAGCCAACTGCAGACTATCATACATTATTTATTGCTTCCAAGACCTTGCTTGTCACAACGAGCAAGTATTCTCTAACAGGTGTTTCGACACGCCTTCATTATGTTCCCCCAGCGAGAGTAAGCGAATAGACAATCCCTCTCGAGACATGGAGATAGGTTCCCGATAAGGTTTCCCTAACGAGAGTTCACGACATACAATCGTCCTTCTCAAGTTCTTCTGAAGTTTGTTTGAAGACAACCCAAGCAGATTTCTCCCAGCAGTTCCCGCCTATGTCCTGCTACTCATGATATTTCTTGTTTACCTACGGAGCGCGATAAAGGTGTCGTTCTCCAGAAGTTCCCAAACCGGCAGAGTTCTTACACTCGAGCCTTAATTACCCCTTAGGTTGAAATTATATTTGGCCTCCTTCCCACCGATGCTTTCCTTTAGGGTCCCACGCCCTAGCACAATCCTTACTTATTCTTTAGGTCTTAACCTTAGCTCCTACGCTTAACTTTAGCTCCTACGCTTACCTTTAGCTCCTACGCTTACCCTTAGCTCCTACGCTTAACCTTAGCTCCTATGCACCTCCGAAAGCATCTCGAAGAAGAAGTCTCAGGTATGGTCTCTTCTTATGGCTGGCGAGCTTCCTTATGTAGTCTAATGGACTTTAAACGACCCTCCCCGATAGTCGACAGACTCTAAAATGTTCCCGACGACAGGTCCTTGGCTCAGACCCCTTGAGCCGCCTCGCGTCGTCAGGTTGTAATCTTCGATTGACCTGATGGCTATACTTTGACTTTCGCCTTGTCCAAGGCTCGGTCAAAGTGGGGGCTCTGTAGATACCTCATTTCTGCACCTCCCGCAAACCACCCGGTGATGATTGGGCCGCATGTTTGGTACGCGGAACGATTTATAACAGTTCGTAAGTTTATTGTCAAGTGATTGCTCAAATACTGGTGTCTACCTCTTAATTGTCATCTACGCGCCGATACGGTCGTTTTGACAGTAATTAGAGTACATTTGGAGTCGGGCCTAAAACCGTCTTCATTTTTCGATAATCGCTAAAACCCGAGTCAGAATGTTCTGGAATGTTCCGGATATTTCTATTCCATATTTTATAAATCTTTTATAAATCTTTTAATCTTTGGTAAAGAATTTCCCGTAATATTCATACAAAATATTAAGGAAAATAGGATTAATCCGTTATTCCATAAATTAAACACGGAAATCTTTCTTCCGCAGGAGGAAACCACTTGGGAACAGACGACGCAGCAGTGTTGCGCCTCTTCCAAGGACGCAGATGGCTGCTGCGCCTCTTCCCAAGTCCTTTTCTGCGTATTTTTCGTATCTTTTTCATATCTTTTCGAGATTCACTTCCAAAGTCTCTCCGAAAACCCTAATTCCTTCACGTGATTAGTATAAATAGGAGCCTTCGCTCCTCATATTTCTCACGCGAGTGTCCGCCCTTCTCTTCTCCCTTTGCATTCTAGACCACGTTCTTACTTTTTGGCGTCAACGTGCTTGAACATTCGACCACGTAAGCTCGGATCCTTCTGAGTACCAGCCTCGTTTTGCATGACCGACCAATTTGACCAACTCCACAATAATCAACTTTAATCAATCTTATTCGTTTTCCTCTTACGAGGGCACTTTCGTCTACATTCGAGTCGAGCATCACTAAAACATAAACTTAGTTCATCTCGTTTCGTCAAACATGTAAGTCTGAGGGTCTAAATCTCTCTTTTAATTATTGTTATTTATTTATTGTAATCAATATTGTAAGGTTTATGTCGAAAGTACTTCTAAAACCGATTTCTAAAACCCTTTGTTTAAAACCTTTTTTACGGATTATCAGAAGACAGACTGTGACACCCCTCGATAGGGCATCAAAGGACTATTGAATCTAAGCGGAAAAATAAGGGATTTTTAAAACCTTTAAAAGTTTAAAGTGCGAAATCCACCATAAGTGATCAAACAAAATGAAAAGAAAGATAATTAAGTTTTACAATTTAAAACAAGTGCGTTGGGGAAAAGATATCCCACGAATAAACACAAGTCTAACGATAGGTGAGTCTAAGAAAACTATAACTAAGGTCCAAGGTTCAACGTTCTCGCTAGCTCACACGTCTTCCCCATAATCTGCATCACAAACCTGTCATTCATGTAAACATGAACGCCACAGTTAGTGGGGAGTAACTCAGGGTTCTCCCAGCCACAATATGTCGAAATGCATATAAGCAAGAACTTAATTAAACATATTGATCATACATCATACTTGACTAATAATGAACAAGGGAATACAAACGATAATCATAATGAGATAGGCATATTGCATTCTTAAAGAGATAGGCATGGTACATCATATTAAACATGCTTTCAAGGTAGCAAAACATGTATGTGAGATTAGGCATCGAATCATGTGAAGGAGGTAAACGACGGATCAATTGAATAGAAAATACATGGATAGAAACCATAGCCATTACTTGAAAACCTCTTAACAACCATAGCACGGGACGTGGCTACTAACGTCACATTCATACTTATGGCTTGCATCTCACCATAAGAACGGATGGGAACATCAATCCCGGCGATCATATCGCAACTAGGGGCTTGCATCTCACCACTAGTATCCGATAGGACCAAGACTCTTACAAACAATCATAGAAGACGTGCACTCTCGTATATAAGAACACACCAATGACCGTAACAAGCAAGACATTTACAAAGGTTTTGACTCAAACAAGACAAACCCGTAGACTCCAACCTCCTGGTAGGACGACGATCATAATACGGTCCTAGTCTAAATCTGGCCAGACTCTCGGGATGGACGACACCCGATTCGACATACAATCCCAAATCGTATCCAAGACTCGATCCATGACACCTAGCCATGCCCCAAGGTCGAGTAACCCCAAATCGGAACAATGGTACCTAACCGTACCCCAAGGTCCGAAGAGGCGGAAGGAAGATAGCCCAACTCGGAAACAATGGCACCTAATCGTGACCCAATGTCCGAGGGCAAATAAATAAGGAATGTCGAGTAGTCACACAATGTAAACCGTCATACTCCGGTCACAAATACGAGTAACAATAGTTGCATGATCATCCCGTAAACATGTTATAAATTGACCACTTATCAATCATGGAAAGATGCATGTGTAAATCATTAGTTAATATAGGTTATAGGCGAAGAAAAGCACTCGAGAGGGGTCTCGGTCGGGGGCCGGCGGCGGTCCACCGGCTGGGACTCCGTGCAAACATTAAAACTTACGGGGGTTCCCAGCCGGTCGGTGGGGGCGGTCGGTCAACCTACCTGAGACCCATGGTTCATTTTTTGAAAAATTGTAAAAAGGCCAAAAGTTATAGGGGTTCCCCGGGGGGGCGGCGGTCAGGTCAACCGGTGAGACCCACGACATATTTTGAAAAGTGAAACAACATACAGGGGGTTCCCAGCCGGTCAGGGGGCCGGCGTCGGTCAACCGGGCCGAGACCCACAGACGCGTGAATCGCCAAAATCGTCTCTCAAATCATTTGCAAACAACCACAAATCGTTCCACAACAATTATTTACCTGTCCTAACATGATTCTAACCATGAAAAACAACATAATTGAGATAGAAATTCAACCAATACGGATCAAAGACAATAAAGATTGGAACTTGCCATCAAACATGTGAGAAATGTCATACAAGTATTCTAATCAACATCAATTCACCACAAGTCATGAAAGACACCAAATTTAACAATCATATGAGTCTAATACTACACAAATCACACAATTTTAACATAAAGTCGAGTAACCCATCACCGTTACCTTTTTGCACTTAAATCCACAAAAGACTCGTCTACCTTTCAAGAATCCACTTAGGGTCAACTAACCTTTCTCCTAAACATAAGAAAACACAAAATAAGACTAAAAATCGAAACTAGAAAAAGGGGTACCATGAGAAATTGGCTCGACAGCCCCATTAATAGAGGAAAGTCGGATCTTTTCTTACCTAGAAAGAAGGAGGGCGATGAGAGGAAGAGGTAGACGCGAAAATCGTTGAAAACCGATGAGAAATGAAGGTTTTATGGCCAAATTAGTGAAGGAGGTGGAAGTTGTGTAACAATGGTGTTGTAGTTGTGTGTTTGTTGGGAATTTCAGAATTTAGGAGTGAGGGAGATGGAGTTGTGAGGGTTTAGTTGAGGGTTTTATGAAAAGAAAAGAGAAGGAGAAAAGGCCCATAGGTTATTAAAAGCCCAACAACTCAAATTGAGTCGGTTTCCACTAGGATTTTCGTCTCAAGCCCACTATAACTCAAGACGGGAAATAATATTATTATTATCATTATTATCCGACCAAAATATTTATTTTGTATAACTTAAGCTTTAAAAATATAATATCTATAGAAATCATATTTAATAATGAAATTAAATAATTTAAAAATGTAAATAAGACAATGGAACGGTTAATTAAATTATAATTGCCAAAATAGAAAATTCGCGGGTGTTACAATCACCCCATCTTTTAAAAAGTTTCGTCCTCGAAACTTGAAAATGGAAATGAAATGTCATATAAAATAAAACCGGAATTTTGAAATCGGTAACCAAAACATTCAAAAGGTTACTTATCGTAAGAATCAAAATCCTTTCGTAAGTCTCAAATAAAATTTTAAAATGAACGATTCTCATCAAAGGAACGAAAATGCTCTCGTTGCGCATTCAAGAACATCACATTCCAAATCGAAGATATGGTCAAAAGCAAATCATTTGTATAAATCGAAAATTAAAATACTTTCAAAAACATAAATGAAGAGTTTTCAAAAGTATAAGTCTCATCCATGGAACGAAATTGCTCTTGTCGTGCACACAAGAACGCTAACTTTCCAAGTCCAAGACAAATTTAGAACAAAAATCATTCGCCGACAAGCGCAGAACAAGTTATTAAACGTTTCAAATAACGAGTTCTAACATCCGATCAACGTCAAAATCAAAAGGAAAAGGCAATTCACTCAAATTTTCTTTCGCAAAGGTCAAATAGAAATAAAGGCTTCATTTCTAAATTCAAAAGGAAGTCAAATTCCTGAAAATATAATATTAAACTCTTGACAACGAAATCATAAGTAGATTCAAGCTAGTTATAAATTGAGCAAAGTTAAAAGTAACTCGGGTTTAGCAATTAAAATCAATAAAAGGAAGTTATGCTCGTAGAACAAAAGGAGACCTAAATCAAGTTCTCATTTTCAAACCTTTAAAAATAGGTAGGGTTTTGTAAGAGTAACATAAACTTTTAACCATGGATCAAAATGGTAGTTTAAAATGTTTAGAAATTTTATGAATTGAAAAGAACTTAGATATCATGAAAACAAAGTACGCTAAGAGGGTTCAAACTTAACCAACAAAAGAGCTATGATGAACTACCTAGGAGAAGAGTTGAAATCGAATCTACAAGGATATCAAAGATTGAATTTCACAAGTTACGAGTATCAAATTTAAAGGAGGAGCACGATGAATCGAGGAAGAGAGGTATGAACGGACATGCTTATGCTTAAGGAAGGAAGGAATTTAAACAAAGAAGGAAACGCCAGGCACTCAAGTCTCAAACAACAATATCATCCCGAACGGCCCGAAAACTTCCTAACCACAAAACTCATAACCATATAACTCCCAATAATTTCCTCAAAATACTCACACTTTACTCCTATGCTACCCCGTGGGTCAAGTCACTCCACCACAATTGTGATTCCATAACTCTAAAATATAAATCATCTATAAACGATTTCCACGAGACAAGATCAAAACTACTAAAAGAGTTACACACATAACCAACTATCGACTACTAGGAGTTCTCACTATGGTAAAATCCTCAATCAAAGGTCAACATCTCAAGGTCTTTATACTTTCTAACACTCCAAACCAAAATCTTATTCACACCCGAATTCACAAGCATAGATGATCACATTTCCCAAATAAAAAAGACCACCAACCAAAAGTAAATAGGTTTGTCATACAATTTTTCCTACCCAACTCAACTCAAGTTCCACTAATCCAATTTTGACGAAATCAAGGTTCACAAAGGATCCTCAAAGAGCATCTCACTCACTCTACAACATAGCCAACAATGCCATCACTCCACTAAAGAAACAAAGAGTAATAACTAGGTCAAGAAATGATAGGAAATTTCAAGGGGATACATGAACATGACGAGGTGTGAGATTAAAGGAGTCAATAGTAAAGGTAACTAGTTAACACCAGTAAGAGACATCAAGATTAGAGAGGCATTCAAGGCAAAGAAACGACAAGTAACTTTTATACTTAAGAATTAAATCTAATCAAGGTGTGAACGAAGGGAAGGAAGATGATTAAAGACACGAAGGGGGATTTCAAGGCTTAACCCACACGCTTCCTAGGACTTGAAGTTCTCTCTAACAAGGTCACGCCTAATAGGGTATTGAACCTTTATAACAAAACGACCAAGTCCCAAAACAAGTGTCAAGGTAAAATAAACGCTCGCTTAAGGGTTGACAAAACGGTTAGATACCTCTTACACCTATCTTATCACATATTAGAATTTCCCTAAAGCAAATCTACCACTCAAGTATAAAAGCACCCATTTATCTCAAGTTCTCGACACAACCTCGATGTTTTTTAAAAGCCAAAGAACGAATTAACAAAGACTCCTCCACAAAATTCTTAAGGGACAACTAATATCAAATCACATCCCCAATCTATACGGGATCATTAACATCTAAAAATGGGTTTTCTTCCAAGATCCTATCATAAATTTATCTCATGTTTACTCCTAAGGTGACGACGCTCAACCTACTAAGCTTTCAAATCCCAACCATAAACAACAAAGCCAAGTTCTATAACTTTAATCACATAGGCAACTCATTCCTAACACAAAGAATCCACCAATCAATTATACTCACTTGGACAAGGAACTAGGTATAAGAATCACTAAGTATTTATCATCACATTACCTAAGTCTTTCTAACATCACGGCCTCTCAAAACTGGGGTTAAGGGTCAAAACACAAACAAACTCCACAAAAGCCAACTTATCCGACCGAAGTTAACATTCCATAAGGCAAAGATGAAGGTATACACGAGGGGCATTATAAGGAGAAAAGGTACAAAGACAACTCCTAAGATATGGAATGAGAGTTGCGAAAGGCATAGAAGCACAAAGACAAGGGAATATGACAAGGTGCTCGAAGAGAGGGAGGCATCTTCAAGACGGTAAAGACATTCTTCAAGAGAAGGAGATCCATATGCAAGATGTTATGTAAGGAGAAACAAAAACGAAGAATAGGTCGGGTGGGTACCAAACTAGCTTCAAAGGTAAAGCAACAGAGAGTTTAGAAAGGAAGGATGAGCATCACGGGATAAAAGTAAGGAAAGGTGGATCAAGGCTAGAAAACACACCCATAACGGTGTCGGGAGGAACGGCGGTTCTGACTTGATTCTCAACAATAATGACTCTCCTTGGCCCGACATCCGGAGCATGAGGGAGAGGAGGAGTAATCTTCTTCTCGGGGCAATTCTTGAAGAGATGTCCGGGCTTCTTGCAATGGTAACACTTCAAGGGCATATCATAGCATCCAATCCCGGGGTGATAAGCTTGCCCACACTTGAAGCACTTGCGGTTCTCCCTAAGCCTATTAGTAGATGTAGGGACTTGTCCTTTTGGCTCTTGCACTATTGGCTCTTGTCCTCCATGGTCTTGTACTCTTTGTCCTTGGACTCTCGGCACCAACCTCTTCTTGCTAGAAGGTGATGAAGGTGAGGGCACAAAGGGTCTCTTGCCCCGACGGATAGGGCGATGATTCACTTGAGCATTGGCATTCCGTTGATTCCGAAGAATTAGAGTAAGGGCTTCCATGATAGTATTCTCCACCTTGGTTGGTCGTACCATCTTCTCAAGACACCAAAAGAGTCAACCATGTTAGCACCTAACAAGTAGCATGCACAAAGAGACTACCAACTTAGGTCCTTAATTCTACCCATCTCTCATTCATTATTCAAGGTCAAGTTCAAGGTTAAATTCGGGGTACACGTGTGTGCGTCAGGAGCAACATATGCTCTGATACCAACTGTGACACCCCTCGATAGGGCATCAAAGGACTATTGAATCTAAGCGGAAAAATAAGGGATTTTTAAAACCTTTAAAAGTTTAAAGTGCGAAATCCACCATAAGTGATCAAACAAAATGAAAAGAAAGATAATTAAGTTTTACAATTTAAAACAAGTGCGTTGGGGAAAAGATATCCCACGAATAAACACAAGTCTAACGATAGGTGAGTCTAAGCAAACTATAACTAAGGTCCAAGGTTCAACGTTCTCGCTAGCTCACACGTCTTCCCCATAATCTGCATCACAAACCTGTCATTCATGTAAACATGAACGCATACGAGTCGGTGGGGAGTAACTCGGGG
Source organism: Silene latifolia (assembly GCF_048544455.1). Lineage (NCBI taxonomy): Eukaryota > Viridiplantae > Streptophyta > Magnoliopsida > Caryophyllales > Caryophyllaceae > Silene > Silene latifolia. Next base: position 84,151,787 of record NC_133528.1, read on the forward strand.
TTCTCCCACCCACAATATGTCGAAATGCATATAAGCAAGAACTTAATTAAACATATTGATCATACATCATACTTGACTAATAATGAACAAGGGAATACAAACGATAATCATAATGAGATAGGCATATTGCATTCTTAAAGAGATAGGCATGGTACATCATATTAAACATGCTTTCAAGGTAGCAAAACATGTATGTGAGATTAGGCATCGAATCATGTGAAGGAGGTAAACGACGGATCAATTGAATAGAAAATACATGGATAGAAACCATAGCCATTACTTGAAAACCTCTTAACAACCATAGCACGGGACGTGGCTACTAACGTCACATTCATACTTATGGCTTGCATCTCACCATAAGAACGGATGGGAACATCAATCCCGGCGATCATATCGCAACTAGGGGCTTGCATCTCACCACTAGTATCCGATAGGACCAAGACTCTTACAAACAATCATAGAAGACGTGCACTCTCGTATATAAGAACACACCAATGACCGTAACAAGCAAGACATTTACAAAGGTTTTGACTCAAACAAGACAAACCCGTAGACTCCAACCTCCTGGTAGGACGACGATCATAATACGGTCCTAGTCTAAATCGCCGACTCTCGGGATGGACGACACCCGATTCGACATACAATCCCAAATCGTATCCAAGACTCGATCCATGACACCTAGCCGTGCCCCAAGGTCGAGTAACCCTAAATCGGAACAATGGTACCTAACCGTACCCCAAGGTCCGAAGAGGCGGAAGGAAGATAGCCCAACTCGGAAACAATGGCACCTAATCGTGAGCCAATGTCCGAGGGCAAATAAATAAGGAATGTCGAGTAGTCACACAATGTAAACCGTCACACTCCGGTCACAAATACGAGTAACAATAGTTGCATGATCATCCCGTAAACATGTTATAAATTGACCACTTATCAATCATGGAAAGATGCATGTGTAAATCATTAGTTAATATAGGTTATAGGCGAAGAAAAGCACTCGAGAGGGGTCTCGGGTCGGGGGCGGCGGCGGTCCACCGGTGGGACTCCGTGCAAACATTAAAACTTACGGGGGTTCCCAGCCGGTCGGTGGGCGGCGGCCGGTCAACCATTTGAGACCCATGGTTCATTTTTTGAAAAATTGTAAAAAGGCCAAAAGTTACAGGGGTTCCCAAGGTCGGGGGCGGCGGTCGGTCAACCGGTGAGACCCACGACATATTTTGAAAAGTGAAACAACATACGGGGGTTCCGGCCCGGTCGGGGGGGCGTCGGTCAACCGGCCTGAGACCCATGTACGCGTGAATCGCCAAAATCGTCTCTCAAATCATTTGCAAACAACCACAAATCGTTCCACAACAATTATTTACCTGTCCTAACATGATTCTAACCATGAAAAACAACATAATTGAGATAGAAATTCAACCAATACGGATCAAAGACAATAAAGATTGGAACTTGCCATCAAACATGTGAGAAATGTCATACAAGTATTCTAATCAACATCAATTCACCACAAGTCATGAAAGACACCAAATTTAACAATCATATGAGTCTAATACTACACAAATCACACAATTTTAACATAAAGTCGAGTAACCCATCACCGTTACCTTTTTGCACTTAAATCCACAAAAGACTCGTCTACCTTTCAAGAATCCACTTCCGGGTCAACTAACCTTTCTCCTAAACATAAGAAAACACAAAATAAGACTAAAAATCGAAACTAGAAAAAGGGGTACCATGAGAAATTGGCTCGACAGCCCCATTAATAGAGTAAAGTCGGATCTTTTCTTACCTAGAAAGAAGGAGGGCGATGAGAGGAAGAGGTAGACGCGAAAATCGTTGAAAACCGATGAGAAATGAAGGTTTTATGGCCAAATTAGTGAAGGAGGTGGAAGTTGTGTAACAATGGTGTTGTAGTTGTGTGTTTGTTGGGAATTTCAGAATTTAGGAGTGAGGGAGATGGAGTTGTGAGGGTTTAGTTGAGGGTTTTATGAAAAGAAAAGAGAAGGAGAAAAGGCCCATAGGTTATTAAAAGCCCAACAACTCAAATTGAGTCGGTTTCCACTAGGATTTTCGTCTCAAGCCCACTATAACTCAAGACGGGAAATAATATTATTATTATCATTATTATCCGACCAAAATATTTATTTTGTATAACTTAAGCTTTAAAAATATAATATCTATAGAAATCATATTTAATAATGAAATTAAATAATTTAAAAATGTAAATAAGACAATGGAACGGTTAATTAAATTATAATTGCCAAAATAGAAAATTCGCGGGTGTTACACAGACGTCGAGAAAGGACGCAGCAACTGCTGCGCCTCTTCGAAGGGACGCAGTACCTGCTGCACCTCTTCGTGAGGCTGCCGCAGTTCCTGCTTCCTTTCTTCTTCCTTCGTCCTCTGTTAGTTTCGTTTCTTTATTTTCTTTCGCCATTGTTTGTTCATATTTCTTTTGGCATAATAATTCTAACATGTAATGTATTATTCATCACCATTAGCATATAATTCGTCGTTAAATCCCGACTTAAATCCCTTATAATTCATATTTGCGGGTTTTCGTCATTAAAATCAATTCGGGTTGTAGAAATTCGATTCTTTCATATCGAGTTTCTGGAATTCGATCTTTGGTATATTTCTCACCTGTTTATCCGTCATTAATTCATCATTAATTCGATATATTTAACCTATTTAGTTCACTCATGTCATTAATCAATCTTTCATTCATGTAATTAATTCGTCCACATTCGTTTTGTCCATGTTTTATCGTTTTTATGACTCACTCACATGTAATTAATGTATTAAATCACTTTCATCCGAGTCAAATGTCACAATCAATCCTTAAATTCACCCACGAATATTAACAATTTGCGTTCGGCTTCACAGCCGAGAACTCAGCCTTGGGAACAGACGCAAAGAATCGCCGCGCGCCTCTTCCAGAGGGCGCATCTCTGCGCCCTGTTCGATTGAATTCTGTCTCTGAACTTCCGTTCTACCTTAACCTAGTTTAATTAGTTACGTATTAATTAACTATTATTCGTATTATCACCCTAATTCCTGTTCGTTAATTTATTTATTTGTTCTTTCTCAAATTATCCGTTTTAAAAGTATTTTCGACATAAATCAAAGGAAACCGATGTAATTATTGTAATTTTTTTATTTTATTATTATTTTATTTCTTTTATTGCATCACTTGTATGTTCTCACATGTAATCAACCTAAATTTCTACCTTGACATTATTGTATGCTAAATTACATGTTCACCGACTTAGTTAATTCTCACATGTTAGGATTAAAACTTGGATGTTGCATTGCATGCATATAATCGACAATATATCGAGTATGAATAACTTCCCTAATCATTAGTAGAGGCCGCTATCAAGGCGGGCGGGATTAGGTGTTCGATCAAAAGAGCTTCCTAATACGTACCCTCACCCCTTACTCCAGATCTCTGTGAACATCCGTGTTCATTGGCATCCACGAGAGTCATTCTAGACATAAAATGCTAAGGGTAACGAGTTCTTGGTGTCTATGTCACTACTTTGTGTCTTGACATGACACGAGTTATTCGAACGGTTTCCAATTTTTCACAATAAATTGGTGGCGACTCCACAAATGCAAACGCTTGTTCTCCTCCCAAGCGCCCCCGTGGGCCCGCGTCCACAGAAGCTAGCTCCTCCAAGCCCAAGTACAGTGCCCTGTCTGGGGACAAGTGCCACTATTGTAGTGGTGTTGGGCATTGGAAGAGAAATTGTTCAAATAATCTTGGCGATATCAAAGCTGGAAAGGTTATTCCAGTAGGTAAATTACTATCCCTATCTTTTATGTTTCAATCTCAACTTTGGTATTTTGATACAAGTTGTGATGATTACCCTTTTTATTGTAATTAGGGCATCCTAGCAAGGATAAGGGCAAAGAAAAGCAAGCCTAGAAGATCTTGAGGGAAGCTAGATGTAGCCGAACATGGTGCTAGATCTATGGAAGCTTGGCTTTATGTTGCTTTGTCTTTATTTTCATGTTGTATTTTGAGATTTTAGAACTAATTTGATTTCCTTGTTTGACTTGGAAATTTATTTGTATCCTTTAAACAATGGTTGTATTTTGGATATTGGTGACTTAATTTGCAACCTAAGTCACTTACTTTATCGTATCATTTGTTCTAAGATTATCATCATACACTACTTGCATCGTGAAACATAATATTATCGACTTAAATTGATCAAATAGACAATTATAATGATTAGATCATTATAAGTCCATAAGCTATGAATTTGATTCTCCTTATGCTATTGTTACTAATAGTAACAACTTACTTATGTAAGATCAATTATAAAGTTATGATGAGCTATTGAACTCTATAGAGGATAATTTAATTTTACCAATTGGCTACACCATTTATAAGACTCCATACGAGTTATGGGAGGGCTTAAGATTTCAATTTTGTTCATTACATGGACTATAGTCGATTTGAGTTGTCAAACTCACTTTTGTGAATGAGCAATCCAAAATGAACACGTTATTTTGGAAGGCCACCCAGGAGATACCTGAAATAGAGAGTCTATTTAACATATGACATGGATAAGAATCGTATATTATGTCTACCGTAAAAGAGCTAGTCTTTTATGAGCTAATGCGTCAGTCTAAAGAAACACCTAATACTCCTCCATATATATGTTTGTCACTCACAAAGCTATCTCTCAAGAAGATAGATGTATTTCTGAGAGATAGAGTGGGAGTAGATAAGATCGTCACAAACATGTCTTATAGTTAATGTGTTACTTTGTGAAAGTGATAGAACTATAATCTATAAAGATAGAGTGGGAGTATAGCTCAGTGGGAGTTTAGCACACATGTCTTGTTGTTAAAATGTTGCTTTGCGAAAGTAATGGTATTATCCCAAATCGACCTTGTTACATACGAGCCATAGCATTATAGTCCAAACATTGTTACTCAAGAGTAGATTTACTTAAAGGCGAGGGTCTCCTTAAAAGTAAATAGAGCTTTAGAGTACTTAAAAGCATAGATTGACATGAAGATGTTGATCAAGATAAATTATGTTACGAATCGCCACATTTCATTCTGATGAAGAATGGCAAACGATATTTAAGATTCGCTTTTCTAAAATGGGAATTTAGAGAAGGATGTGTTTGGAACACAAAACCTTAGATAAAGATCTAAGAATCCTAACAAACAAACAAACAAAAAAACTACTGCCGGTCGCCGCCTAACTCCGCAACTCTCGCCTCGAGAGAAGCAACCTCGGCGTCACGAACCTCGAGCTCCCTCAGCAGGCGAGCCGTCTCCTCCCGAGACTGGGCCAGCTCTCGCTCCAGCTCGTGCTCCCTCTGCAAACGCAAAATTGGCTCATGTCAATCATTTCAGGCAATCATAAGAAAGTTAGAAAATTCAAAGATGAAGTAAACGAAAGGTTCATACCTGACGACCTCGACCGCCGACAATTTCCTCGACGGCAGTAGCTCGCAGCCGGTTGGCTACCCTCCATAACGCCACAAACCGAGACGGCGCAACCTGCATTTTCAAAAAGAAGTTCTCAATAATTGGATAAGTTCAATCAAATATGTTCTTACACAAAAATCATACAAATTAGAGGCTCACCCTCCGAATCAGATGCTGCCAATCGTCCAAGCCAGCATCTCTCACAGCCACGTCAAAGTCACGCAGCTCGGAGATCGTCCTCCTCCCGGTCGCGTCAGTGTACTCGAGGGTCTCGGGGTACTCTGGGGGCTCGATGCCCGCCGCCTCAATTTCCTGCAAAGACAAAGGATTGCCATTAAATCGGTGATAATTCATCATGCTTTCAAAATGGTCATAAGGAGAGTAAATGCTCACCACAACCGGCCAGTACGCCAACCTCCCATAGAGGAACGCCGACTAGTCCTCACCAGGAAGCAGGAGGGCGTCACCACCAACGCCAGCCAAGTCAGCCTCTCTCTCAACCTCAGAAGGCTCCCTGAACATCGTCCTAGGAGGATCGATGGGAACCGTCAAGACATCCCGAGAGCACTGGCGAGCCAAGCGCTCACCCAAGTACCACACAAGACCCATCAACGTCCTCAGCAGCAACCGGCTCGAGCTCCTAGGTCGAAGGACCTCAGCCACGAAAGGAGGAGCGTCAGCGTACTCCGCCCAAGGCCTGGGCACCCACTGAGAAAACACAAGCAAGAAATCATTCTTATGATCGGTTTAAAAAGTAATGAAGAAGCAAAACAATATAAGTGAGATGCTCACGCTGTCCAGCTGAAGAGCGTTCACATCCCGCCGGTAGACACCATGAGAGGAACGCTTGCTCCTCGTGCGACACATCACCCAATCCCTCACGATGGGATAGGCCTTCTCCAGCGGCTCCGTCCTCTTGGGCGAGAGGCCCGAAAAGTAGGAGTACACCCACGCCTGTGAAGCAAGATAGTCAATAACGATCTTTCGTAATTGGATAAGGAAAAGAAGTGATTTTAGTCTAAATGAAGGTTCATACCTCCAACAGTAGTCCAGGTCCGACAGCACCAGGAGAAGTCCCCTTCTCCATCAACTTCGGACGAACCATGGCCCTCAAAAAGCGGATGAGGACCGCAAAACCAGCAGTGACCCAGTCCCAACGTCCTGGGGAACTCAGGTCAGAAAGAAAGGGAAGGAGCTTCGTCGACAGCCTCTTTCCCTTGTCTCCGAGGTAGATCGAAGACATGAACCACCAGAGCCATAAGCGGGCCCTCTACTCAGCTGTACAGGGAGGAGGAGCCGTCTCTCTCCCGTCAATCACCACCTGCGACGGGGTCTTCCCCGCAAATTAGTCTCGGACATAAGAACTAGGCACCAAACCAGGCACTGCAGCAGCCTTTGGCGCCAAGTTCCAGCCGATCAACCTCCTAGCCTCGGCTGAGTCCACCCTCATGGCAGTCTCCGGCCACTCCACCGCCTCGGTCCCACACGGCAGACCAGAGATCATGCCGTAGTCCTCCAACGTGACTCCCACCTCACCAAAAGGCATGTGAAAAGTGGAAGTCGTGTCCCAAAATCAGTCCAAGAAAGCGCGGACCAGGCTAAGGTTAGCCCGCAGCTTCCTCTTCACGATATCCCTCCAAGCCTGCACCAGGGCGCCAAATGCTCCTCGCTCGATCATGGCTCGCTCCTCCGCCGACAGCCTCTCGTAGCACGCCATCATCGTCGTGTAGCCCGAGAACGATCTGATGTTCCCGGCCTCCTATTGTGATTTGAAACAAAAGCTATCTTTAGTTTGAATGAATTGGAAAAGATATGAGCAAATGAAATGAAAGGAGATGAGTGATGAGTAATGAATCCAAGATTACCAAGCTCTTCACCGTCCTATAGGACAGGTGACCCTCCGCGGCCCAAAGCCGATTACTCGTCGTCCCAGTCTCGGCCACGCAGTGCTCCCCTCAGCTGACGACCACCTCGCCCAACGTTGGCCCGCCTCGGGGCCTCCTCCTCCTCCTCCTCCTCAAGGACCTCGTCCTCAGCAACCTCAGCAGCTGCCCCAACAGCAGTGAAAGCCTCCTCCAAAGCCTCCTCGAGAGCACGAGAAGCGTCAACGGATGTGTCTATGTCCATGGGAGATCTCCCAGAAGTATAAGCCTCATCACCTGCAAAATTAAGGTAAATTTTAGGCCGCGTCAAGTGACGACAAGCCTTGATTAGGGGATTTTTCGAGTTTTAAAAACCCGAAATCGCTCTTTTCTCGCCATCTTTGGCCGTATTCCCACAAACCCGATCACTCATGTGGTAATTTGGGTTAAGTCAAGCCTAAGTTGAAGCCTAGTCATGGGTTCGAGTCGAAATTTCGGCAGCATTTCGTTATAACGGCGATTATGCCCTAGAAAAGTGTCCTGAAAAAGCCGTCACAAACCAAAATTCCGAGATGGTAGGAAGTTTACCCATCATCCAAGGATTCCAAATATCAAGTTTCATCGCAAATGGGCATTCCGAAGGCTATTTTTGAAGCGATTTACGGTTTAGCTGTGAAACCGTCTCAATTTCGCTCAAATGCCCAAAACTCAACGAAAATTCGAAACAAATACACGGTTATGATCCTTATATTACCAATTAGCCATTTACAAAGTCAATTTTACAAGGCAAGATCATTTGGGGGAAAAGCCCCAAATTTTCGACTTTTTAGGGTTGAAAAACCCGAATTTTGTCGATCCAATTCGTCCATTATAGAAGATTAATGCAAGAATAATATATATACCTTGGTTAGTCATGGCGAATGCAAGCTTTTGGATCAAATTTTGGCGGAAATGGTCGAGATTTGGGAGAGAAATTGATGATTTATGTTTCGAATAAATGAAATAAAACCTCTGTTTTATCGCGTTTTTACGCAGGAAAGACACCACCAGGAAAAGACGCAGCAAGTGCTGCGCCTCTTCCAAGAGACGCAACTCTTGCTGCGCCTCTTCCTCAACTCCCCTTCATACGAATTTTCAAAAATTCGTTATGAGTTCGTTATTAGTGGGCCCATCTTTGGTGCGCCTCTTCCCCAATGACATTTTATCTTTCCCACATTTCTAAGCCAACTGCAGACTATCATACATTATTTATTGCTTCCAAGACCTTGCTTGTCACAACGAGCAAGTATTCTCTGACAGGTGTTTCGACACGCCTTCATTATGTTCCCCCAGCGAGAGTAAGCGGATAGACAATCCCTCTCGAGACATGGAGATAGGTTCCCGATAAGGTTTCCCTAACGAGAGTTCACGACATACAATCGTCCTTCTCAAGTTCTTCTGAAGTTTGTTTGAAGACAACCCAAGCATATTTCTCCCAGCAGTTCCCGCCTGTGTCCTGCTACTCATGATATTTCTTGTTTACCTACGGAGCGCGATAAAGGTGTCGTTCTCCAGAAGTTCCCAAACCGGCAGAGTTCTTACACTCGAGCCTTAATTACCCCTTAGGTTGAAATTATATTTGGCCTCCTTCCCACTGATGCTTTCCTTTAGGGTCCCACGCCCTAGCACAATCCTTACTTATTCTTTAGGTCTTAACCTTAGCTCCTACGCTTAACTTTAGCTCCTACGCTTACCTTTAGCTCCTACGCTTACCCTTAGCTCCTACGCTTTACCTTAGCTCCTATGCACCTCCGAAAGCATCTCGAAGAAGAAGTCTCAGGTATGGTCTCTTCTTATGGCTGGCGAGCTTCCTTACGTAGTCTAATGGACTTTAAACGACCCTCCCCGATAGTCGACAGACTCTAAAATGTTCCCGACGACAGGTCCTTGGCTCAGACCCCTTGAGCCGCCTCACGTCGTCAGGTTGTAATCTTCGATTGACCTGATGGCTATACTTTGACTTTCGCCTTGTCCAAGGCTCAGTCAAAGTGGGGGCTCTGTAGATACCTCATTTCTGCACCTCCCGCAAACCACCCGGTGATGATTGGGCCGCATGTTTGGTACGCGGAACGATTTATAACAGTTCGTAAGTTTATTGTCAAGTGATTGCTCAAATACTGGTGTCTACCTCTTAATTGTCATCTACGCGCCGATACGGTCGTTTTGACAGTAATTAGAGTACATTTGGAGTCCGGGCCTAAAACCGTCTTCATTTTCTGATAACTGCTAAAAACCGAGTCAGAATGTTCTGGAATGTTCCGGATATTTCTGTTCCATATTTTATAAATCTTTTAATCTTTGGTAAAGAATTTCCCGTAATATTCATACAAAATATTAAGGAAAATAGGATTAATCCGTTATTCCATAAATTAAACACGGAAATCTTTCTTCCGCAGGAGGAAACCACTTGGGAACAGACGCAGCAGGTGTTGCGCCTCTTCCAAGGGACGCAGTGGCTGCTGCGCCTCTTCCCAAGTCCTTTTCTGCGTATTTTTCGTATCTTTTTCATATCTTTTCGAGATTCACTTCCAAAGTCTCTCCGAAAACCCTAATTCCTTCACGTGATTAGTATAAATAGGAGCCTTCGCTCCTCATATTTCTCACGCGAGTGTCCGCCCTTCTCTTCTCCCTTTGCATTCTAGACCACGTTCTTACTTTTTGGCGTCAACGTGCTTGAACATTCGACCACGTAAGCTCGGATCCTTCTGAGTACCAGCCTCATTTTGCATGACCGACCAATTTGACCAACTCCACAATAATCAACTTTAATCAATCTTATTCGTTTTCCTCTTACGAGGGCACTTTCGTCTACATTCGAGTCGAGCATCACTAAAACATAAACTTAGTTCATCTCGTTTCGTCAAACATGTAAGTCTGAGGGTCTAAATCTCTCTTTTAATTATTGTTATTTATTTATTGTAATCAATATTGTAAGGTTTATGTCGAAAGTACTTCTAAAACCGATTTCTAAAATCCTTTGTTTAAAACCCTTTTTACGGATTATCAGAAGACAGACGTCGAGAAAGGACGCAGCAACTGCTGCGCCTCTTCGAAGGGACGCAGTACCTGCTGCACCTCTTCGTGAGGCTGCCGCAGTTCCTGCTTCCTTTCTTCTTCCTTCGTCCTCTGTTAGTTTCGTTTCTTTATTTTCTTTCGCCATTGTTTGTTCATATTTCTTTTGGCATAATAATTCTAACATGTAATGTATTATTCATCACCATTAGCATATAATTCGTCGTTAAATCCCGACTTAAATCCCTTATAATTCATATTTGCGGGTTTTCGTCATTAAAATCAATCCGGGTTGTAGAAATTCGATTCTTTCATATCGAGTTTCTGGAATTCGATCTTTGGTATATTTCTCACCTGTTTATCCGTCATTAATTCATCATTAATTCGATATATTTAACCTATTTAGTTCACTCATGTCATTAATCAATCTTTCATTCATGTAATTAATTCGTCCACATTCGTTTTGTCCATGTTTTATCGTTTTTATGACTCACTCACATGTAATTAATGTATTAAATCACTTTCATCCGAGTCAAATGTCACAATCAATCCTTAAATTCACCCACGAATATTAACAATTTGCAGTTCCGGCTTCACAGCCAGAACTCAGCCTTGGAACAGACGCAGCAACTGCTGCGCCTCTTCCAGAGGGCGCAGTCTCTGCTGCGCCTGTTCCCGGTTGAATTCTGTCTCTGAACTTCCGTTCTACCTTAACCTAGTTTAATTAGTTACGTATTAATTAACTATTATTCGTATTATCACCCTAATTCCTGTTCGTTAATTTATTTATTTGTTCTTTCTCAAATTATCCGTTTTAAAAGTATTTTCGACATAAATCAAAGGAAACCGATGTAATTATTGTAATTTTTTATTTTATTATTATTTTATTTCTTTTATTGCATCACTTGTATGTTCTCACATGTAATCAACCTAAATTTCTACCTTGACATTATTGTATGCTAAATTACATGTTCACCGACTTAGTTAATTCTCACATGTTAGGATTAAAACTTGGATGTTGCATTGCATGCATATAATCGACAATATATCGAGTATGAATAACTTCCCTAATCATTAGTAGAGGCCGCTATCAAGGCGGGCGGGATTAGGTGTTCGATCAAAAGAGCTTCCTAATACGTACCCTCACCCCTTACTCCAGATCTCTGTGAACATCCGTGTTCATTGGCATCCACGAGAGTCATTCTAGACATAGAATGCTAAGGGTAACGAGTTCTTGGTGTCTATGTCACTACTTTGTGTCTTGACATGACACGAGGTATTCGAACGGTTTCCAATTTTTCACAATAAATTGGTGGCGACTCCACAAATGCAAACGCTTGTTCTCCTCCCAAGCGCCCCCGTGGGCCCGCGTCCACAGAAGCTAGCTCCTCCAAGCCCAAGTACAGTGCCCTGTCTGGGGACAAGTGCCACTATTGTAGTGGTGTTGGGCATTGGAAGAGAAATTGTTCAAAATATCTTGGCGATATCAAAGCTGGAAAGGTTATTCCAGTAGGTAAATTACTATCCCTATCTTTTATGTTTCAATCTCAACTTTGGTATTTTGATACAAGTTGTGATGATTACCCTTTTTATTGTAATTAGGGCATCCTAGCAAGGATAAGGGCAAAGAAAAGCAAGCCTAGAAGATCTTGAGGGAAGCTAGATGTAGCCGAACATGGTGCTAGATCTATGGAAGCTTGGCTTTATGTTGCTTTGTCTTTATTTTCATGTTGTATTTTGAGATTTTAGAACTAATTTGATTTCCTTGTTTGACTTGGAAATTTATTTGTATCCTTTAAACAATGGTTGTATTTTGGATATTGGTGACTTAATTTGCAACCTAAGTCACTTACTTTATCGTATCATTTGTTCTAAGATTATCATCATACACTACTTGCATCGTGAAACATAATATTATCGACTTAAATTGATCAAATAGACAATTATAATGATTAGATCATTATAAGTCCATAAGCTATGAATTTGATTCTCCTTATGCTATTGTTACTAATAGTAACAACTTACTTATGTAAGATCAATTATAAAGTTATGATGAGCTATTGAACTCTATAGAGGATAATTTAATTTTACCAATTGGCTACACCATTTATAAGACTCCATACGAGTTATGGGAGGGCTTAAGATTTCAATTTTGTTCATTACATGGACTATAGTCGATTTTAGTTGTCAAACTCACTTTTGTGAATGAGCAATCCAAAATGAACACGTTATTTTGGAAGGCCACCCAGGAGATACCTGAAATAGAGAGTCTATTTAACATATGACATGGATAAGAATCGTATATTATGTCTACCGTAAAAGAGCTAGTCTTTTATGAGCTAATGCGTCAGTCTAAAGAAACACCTAATACTCCTCCATATATATGTTTGTCACTCACAAAGCTATCTCTCAAGAAGATAGATGTATTTCTGAGAGATAGAGTGGGAGTAGATAAGATCGTCACAAACATGTCTTATAGTTAATGTGTTACTTTGTGAAAGTGATAGAACTATAATCTATAAAGATAGAGTGGGAGTATAGCTCAGTGGGAGTTTAGCACACATGTCTTGTTGTTAAAATGTTGCTTTGCGAAAGTAATGGTATTATCCCAAATCGACCTTGTTACATACGAGCCATAGCATTATAGTCCAAAAATTGTTACTCAAGAGTAGGTTTACTTAAAGGCGAGGGTCTCCTTAAAAGTAAATAGAGCTTTAGAGTACTTAAAAGCATAGATTGACATGAAGATGTTGATCAAGATAAATTATGTTACGAATCGCCACATTTCATTCTGATGAAGAATGGCAAACGATATTTAAGATTCGCTTTTCTAAAATGGGAATTTAGAGAAGGATGTGTTTGGAACACAAAACCTTAGATAAAGATCTAAGAATCCTAACATATTATGCATAGCTATCTTAAGTTATCCCAAAATGGTCTTAAGCAAGCATATTGGCATAGAGTTAAGTTATCCCAAAATGGTCTTAAGCAACATATTATGCGTAGCTATCTTAAATTATGTTTGGAACACAAAACCTTATCTTAAGTTATCCCAACATATTATTTATTGAGTATAATGTACCAATGCTCTCTTCTGTAAAAGAGTGATTGGGAGACTAGGAAAAGGTGCGATATATTCTAAGATTTCTGAATCTATGTGAGAGAATATTGGCATAGAGTTAAGTGTCTTATGATGATAAGATCTTTTAAATCTGTTTAAAATCAACAAGGTTGAATAGGTTATTTATGGTGATGAAAGTGGAATTACTATGATGGAGTCATAGTCGTTCACTGAACCTATTCAGTTGTTGATCACATGAAATCATTTGCTGATGATTCCAGCATTAGAATGATCATGTATACTAACAGACGCACACGATGTGATGAAGTATATGCTAAGAGCATAATAAGTCAATAACAGGTTAATTCATAAGATGGTCTTGTGAAAGCCTTAAAGAACAATTGAGGATTTGTTCGATTATTTGGATGATAAACTAAGTTATGTGTTGAAGGGTTGCACAAACTTTAGTTTCCAAACTGAAGAGGATTTGTCGAAATCCTTGCCTGATTTTATTGACTAAGGAGTGAGAAACTAGAAAGGTGTTTTAGTTTTGTACATTGCAAATTCTACAAAAGGAATCTAAATAAAGTGTGATAAAATGGTCAACATAGGGTATAAGAGTGAATCCCTTTGTAAATGACTTTATCACAAGTTATGTGATAACAGTGGGAACATCTTTCAAGTTAAAGAGCCCAAGTCTGGTAAGATGACTAGACATAAACTTAGATAAATTCATGTCATTAGAGATGACATTGAATAGAAGGAAATGGCAATAATAAAGTTGGAATACATGGATATATGGTATATCCACTTGCCAAACTTTTATTGCAATTCAACTAGTGTAAAAGGTACACTAAAGATTATAAGATATGAAGTAGTAATAGTGTATTGACTATTCATATATGATAATCGCATTTATCGTTTGAGTTTCTTTAAACTCACCCTTTACTTTGTTATATCCAAATGGGTTGTAGAGACAAATTGAACCCCATTAAAGTGAACTGGATTGACATAGTACTCGCCCCTAGTAACTTAGAAGAGGTGACGTCTCGAAGTGACTAGAGTGTGATGCGATTGATGGCAAGTTCAAGTGCCATAGAGTCATATGGGATGACTAATCAATCACATAGACAGACTGTATGGGACACTCTGTTGGGCAGTGACCTCTTATAGAGTTCTGGTAATTCATAAAGCCTGGTCGTGGCAAGAGCTACTATAGTATTCTTATGAGTCAATTCTTTTGACTAGAGACTATTCGCCCAAGTTGGCACAAATTTCTGATTGGCTTTGATTTATGCTCTACGACTGTCGTAACTGAGGTCAAATGAGTATATTTTAGGTTATGATGAATTGTGACTCAACAAAGGGAATAGTGCGATAGGAATTGTCCGCCCCCTTGTCAGGGTTATTTGAAATCTCAAGGCCACTCGAGGAGTAGTGAACTGGAAATGCGTGGCCACGCTCGGACGGTATCTATAGTAGATAATTCCGGTCAGACAGTTACTCTCCAGATCGAAGAAACCACTTAAGATATGATCAAATGCAAGTACGACCTGTGAGACACCTTGCATTGAGTGGGAGATTGTAATAGGACAAGAGAATTGGTGACGCACACTTGTCTCGGACAAGTGGGAGATTGTTGGAGTATGTGTCCTCAACAATAGTGCGATCACATGTTTAAATCTCATATTAAGAATACGTAAGGGATGATTCATTTATATAGTCAACTGATCATCATTAATCGGTAATGATTGACTAACTAGAGTTTGACATTACTGTCGTTTGACGGTGGTGATCAGTTGATCCCTTAAGGTCACACCTAAAGGTAAATTACCTTAATAGACAAATTGATTAATTGTATGACGATACAAGTTAATCAATTCCTTAAAATTGAACAATTCAATTGTGAGAGAGAATATTTTATATCTTATTGTAATGGGATTAAATAAGATTTATTTTAGTAATTGAAATATTTTATTACTAAAATTGATTTTTGTTTGTGAAACAATTGAGATAAGAATGAACGGTTAATTATAATTATAATATGTTGTGAATTATAATTATATGACTCATTTTATTTATGTGATCAAGTATCACTAGTCAATTTGTCATATGTGATTTAATTAATTTATAAAATGATATTTATTTGATAAATATGCATTAAATTAATTAATAACATGTAACATACTACATGTGACATATTGTGTGACAAATGACAAATTGACAAAATAAAATTGTAGTCTATTTTATGAAGTGGACCGAAATGGAGGGAGTTGTTATGGATTGTGTTTGTTTTATTTTATAGAATAAAATAGGTGTAATCATGCCTATGCATGATAGCCTTACACATCTATGTCTTGTGAAGACAAAAAGCAAAAGGCAAGATGCTCTCTTTGGCCTCTTCTACCCGGCTCCATGCTCCTCCATATGAGCAATTTTTGTTCTCATTTTATTTATTCATATACACTATATGCAAAAACACACTTCTCTCCCACTTCTCTCTAAACAAGTTTTTAGAAAACAAGAAATTGTTCATCAATTCTAATAACAATATTAGATTACTAGTGTAGTAATAGAGATAATATTAGAATTTATTTTAAGGTACAATAATACACTAATCTAGTTAATTAGTATATTAATTTTAAGGGATTTGTCTTGGGTGCAATCAAAGGAGAATCTCTACATTGGGATTTTTGGAGGATCATCCACCATTTTAAGCTCAAGAACAAATAAGGAAGGTGACCTTATTTGTGCCCATTATTTCGATCCATATAACAATGTAAGGGACATTGTTTTTTTCTTTATTAATCTCTTATTTTGTTATGCATGCACTAGATCTAAAGAACACATATTAAGATGTTAATTAGTTCACTATTAGAAGAGTCTAATAATAGGTATATGAACCTAACAAATTGCACATAAATAAAATACTTCTATAACTTCGAGCTTACATGGTCAATCATAATCTCCTCTACGCCAAATCAACAAACCATCCAACCGCAAAAGCAAGGTGCCCACAACAACGCACCGCGGTTACACTACACCATAGCCTCTATACTACCCAACAAACCTTCTATGTCTCCACTTCTTATGTCGCCAACACCAGAAATCAAGGCAGTTCCGATTGTTTTTTTTTTTTCTTTTTTCTTTTTTTTTTTTTGATTTTTCGATTTTTTTTTTAACTTTTTTTTTTGAAAGAATTGCACACACAAATCTATGGGTTGCCTCCCAGAAGCGTTGTTGTTTTACGCCGTTGGCTCGACATCTCGCGGAGTGGTAAACCACCCGACTTAAGTAAGAGTCTAAAAAGTTACCTTACCAATGGAACGTGGTGAGCACTACTTGATTTGATATATATGACTTGTGTTGCTTTACCGGAGCCCTTCCGGCGAATTAGTTTATCAAACCAAGTCTTACCCTTTCTTTTACCGGCCTCAGCATCTTTAAGATTCTCCCATAGAAGGATACACCTTTTCACTTTAGGCATACAGTCCTGCAAAATTTCACAAGTTTTGCTCGGAAGTGCTGGCTTCCAGCTTCTCATAGAATTATGGTTAGTAGCAATAGCACAAAGAGAATAAACCGCAGAGTTAGTCATTTTAGATGGATTAATTTCACATTTAACCACCCTCCCATTAAACTCCATAGTTAAGGAACCATTTGGAATATCAATTTGGGTTCCTGCAGTCTTTAAGAATGGTCGACCCGATAAAATTGGGACTCCATCGACCTCCTGTGCCATATCCAAAACATAGAAATCAGCTGGAAAAACTAGCTGATCTACCTTAACCATTACATTCTCTACTACTCCCCTAGGGTGAACACTAGACCGATTAGCAAGTTGGACTACCACCCTAGTACTCTTTAAAGGACCAAGCTTAAGAGACTCATAAACATGGGACGGAATGACATTTATCGACGCCCCTAAATCTAACAGGCTCTTTCAAACCGTGTATCACCTATAGTGCAAGGTATAGTGAACACACCCGGATCACTACACTTGGGAGGGATCTTACTCTTAAACAAAGCCGACACAAATTCACTAGCTTTACCCTTTGGCTTTTTCAAACTACGTTCCTTTTGATTTCTTCTAATTGTACAAAGTTCTTTTAAAAACTTTGCGTTCCTAGGAACACTCTTAAGCAACTCAAGTAAAAGAATATTTACCTCGCATTTACGAAAGGTTTCGTAAATATCATTGTCATGCTCCTTCTTCTTGGTATCTTTTAAAGCCCCGGAAAAAGGTGGGAGGGGCTCATATGAAGGCATAGATGGTGTCACCTCCTTGGAATTAGATGCATCTTCTCCAAAGCACCCGGTTGTTTAGCTTCCAACCGATTGACCGCAGTAGCCAATTGACTAACTTGATTCTCAAGATTCTTGAAATTCTGCTTATTTTCTGCTCTATCTTGAGTGACACTAATGGTAAGAGCCCGAATCATGTCCTCAGTAGACATTGATGAGCTCGGTGTAGCTTGTGGTGGTGCCTGAGTTATGGAAGGTTGCTCTTATGGTCGCATAATAAACTAACCTCTAGAAAGGCCAGATGATGGGCTAGCTTGAGAATTTCCCCAACGAAAGTTGGGATGAGCTTTTCATCCTTCATTATAAGTATTAGAGTATGGATCCCATTTCTTGTTTGGACTCTCCCATACACCATTCACCGTCTGAGAACCACCCTCTTGCATTTGAGTGCACAAATCGCTAGGATGACCCTCAGTAGAGCATATACCACAAATAACAGCCATTTGTCTGCCAGATAACATATCACGGAATGTGGAAGCAATATTATCAACCTTTTCCTCTAAGCCAGGATTAACACCCATAGCACTCATCCCTCTCCGTGAAGGTCTTCTCTCAAACTATCTAGAGGTCTCAGCTAGCTCTGTGATAACCTCCCAAGCTTCATCTGCATTCTTGTTGGCTATATTTCCTCCACAAGCAGAATGGATCATACGGCGGTCATCTTGGTTCAGTCCACCACAAAAATACATTATGAGATCCTGTTCGGAGTAACCATGGTAGGGGCAGCTGGCACAAAGCTGCTTAAACTTCTCTAGGAACTCATACATAGTTTCCCCGTCTTGCTGCTCAACATTATTGATGGCTCTTTTCAGATGAGCTGATCGAGAAGGAGGAAAATATTTCTCCAAGAACGCCTTCTTCATACCTACCCATGTAGTGATACTCCCCGGTGGTAGATAGTTTAACCAGTCTCTCGCACTTCCTTTCAAGGAGAAAGGAAAGGCTCTCAATTGCAACTGCTCATCTGTAATAGAAGGTGGCTTCATAATTGTGCACACAATATGAAAATCCGACAGATGTTTATTTGGATCCTCAATACTCGTCCCGCTGAAACTTGGTAATTGATGTATCAAACCAGATTTTAATTCAAAAGTAACTCCATCATCCAACGCTGAAAGTGATGCATAATGGTTGAACAGCAAGATTTGGAGTTGTGAGCTCCTTTAATGTGCGGGTCTCTCGGGCCATATTCTCAGTGGTAATAGAAATTTCCGATGTATCTGAATCAGAGTGTAAATCCTCCTTGGAATCTGGGTGCTCGAAAACAACTAACTGGCTCCCACTGATATGTCTCAACCTAAAAAGTGTCCGTTCAATCTTTGAGTTGTAAGGCTCGAGTGGATGGTTAGTAGAATGGGTATTATGCATAAACAAAACTAAAACAAAACTAAGACTCTATACTACAAAACACACAAATTAACTATTGCCTTCCCCGGCAACGGCGCCAAAATTTGATGAGCCGAAATCGTATGCTCCCAAAAATAAGTAATAAGTCCTATTACCTTAACTATATAGTAGAGGTAAGTCGGGTGTCGAACCACAATGAAAGCGATGTAATTAATGTGTAAAAAGTAAAGAGTACAAGTAACAATAATATGGGGGGGGGGGGGGGGTTTGAGATTGATTATAACTAATGAACTAATAAGAAAAGGCAATAAGTAAATGAGATGAACTCAGATGGCTAAAAGGTCCCGAGTCAAGGTTTATCCACTACTAGTTAACAATTGATCGTTGACCGCTAATCCTAATTTATCACTTGAGTATCCCTTTGTAAAACATACAAGTGTTTTAAATGCTCCTTAGATAATATTACTCAGTTCAAAACACGAGACTAAGCAACCTAATTAATGAACAATCTAATCCAAGCGTCTAGATTTAATTCATTAGCAGCATGAACGAATAGAACAATCAATGGAAATAACGACCTTTAACACACGCGGTTATCGGTTCGAATTATATATTTATTCCCCCTTTTACCCAACTACGATGAAACGCATACAAATAATTGGATTAAAGGTTGCAACTTTATCTAATGAATTGAACAATTACGGATTCAAACATATAGAATTGCAATAGATTGAAGGATGAAATAATTAATTGGCCAAATCAATTAAACATATAACAACCATAAATTATGAATAGAGAATAAATAATACTCAAGTATAAAGTAAAGGATTAAGACGGTCTCACAATTGAAGAACTCGTAGCTTCAAAGTACCTTGAATCGAGAAGGGAGGATTAGTTCCTCATACTTTGCATAAAGACGAATAATAATAGGGTTCTTGAGTTCTTCCCCAAAATTACAACTTGAATAAAATAATAGAATGATAATTAGAACTTGATGCTTAACCTAATAATAATAATAACTAATAATAATAGAATAGTTGGAATTAGGAAATAATAGACTCAAAGAACGAAAATACTCCTCGAGCTAGCCGTATCATGGGCGACCCGCGCCATATCCCGCGACCCGCGCGTCTCGCTGATTCAGAAATTGTTGCTGCGTGCTTCTCTTCTCGCTCCCGTTGACTTGCTTTTCCATTCATATTCTCCTTGTTTGTTGGCCCATTAAGAGACAACCCATGTGCTTGTGTTGGCTACTAGTAGTCTCTTTAAATTCTTGCCATTCTTAGCCATTCGCATAAGTCCAACATGAACTATGGACTTGTGTTCACTCATGCAGTCTTGTCCACTTATTAAAACCAATTATCAGATTTCTATGACCATACCTTAAAATCGTCTCAAAGACATTACCACATAACTTCAATTAATTACTACTAAAATACAATCAATAAGATAAAATGAGAATTAAACAATTCATATCTCTAGTGTTCCACTTATTCCAACAATAACCATCTTAATCAACACTCATATACTGTACAAAACCCGTTTTATCACAAGTATTAATCTCTCTTAATTTAGTCGTAATCCAAGTTGTAATACACATTTCAATATTAATCACATCTCAATCTTTCCTTAATTTCTCAATCGTTCTTAGTTTTAGTTGGGTAATTAGAAGATTATTTGGGGTTTATTGGAGGATTGACAACCTTCCATCAATCATCAAGTTTACTTCTATTATTCTTTACTTTATTATTTGGATCATCTCAAGTAGGTATAATCCCTTTTACCTTTGCTTAATTATTGTTAATTACATCACTTGTTCATCATGTTTTGCTTTGTTAGTATGATTGACAACCTTATTAGTGTAACACCCCCGCACACCAGGACGCCTTACCAAGGACCATCCCAGTGTATGAAGGTGTTACCATCTCGGTTACCCGAGGTAGTAGATCAAACAGACAGTAAAAGAACACTTATGTTATATTACCGTAACTCTTTAAAACCAAAAACAAAACTGACTACAAGTGATAACAAAGACTACTATGAACTAATGCCTCTGCATTTCTAGACCGGTAGCGTGATGACTCGGCTCCCTCCATGCCCAGCAGCAACAGACCAACTGTACCTGCTAAGCCAACTGCTCACCATCCCCAAATTGATCACCACAGTTTTGAAAACATAACATGGGGTCAGTACTGCACAATCGAGATAAGACAGACAAGATAAGTAACCAGCTGATCATCCACCATCTCTGGTCTTCGAACTCACACAGTAACCGACTACACACCAAAGTGTGTAGCCCTGCCAGATTACCCATCGCAATAGGTAATCCTCGCCACCAGTGGGGGACCTCAGCCAATCCCCACCTAAATCCCGCTCATCAACGATCGATAACCCTGTCCCTTAATGTGCACATCCCCTCCCGTGACGGGTTCCACGGAGGGCGAACTAGGGCGTGAAGCCACTCCCGCAAGTGACTCCACCACAATCATCACAACACCACAACATCACAACCACCACCACAACACCAACACTCTGATGATCAGCAGATACAGTAAACACAAAACAATCACATCTTAATTCAATCAACAGAGACTGAGTAGGGAAACCCTACCTTGTCGCCAACCATGAAATGCATCCACACATAGCCAAGCATGACTCTAAGATGAATCCTACAACGATGACCACATCCTATTATACAACTACTTCCAACAATCTACTGTAGGAAATCACAAGACAGCGACTTACCTAATGACGCGGATCGACGGTGACGCGAACGACGACCACGCACACATCCTTCCTATGCAAATCCCGTCTTTCCCATGGTTGAGGTGTAGGCTACATGTATGAGAGTGTGTGAAAGTAGAGGTGATTGGAGAGAGAGGTAGGCTAGGGTTAGAGGAGGAGAAACTGTCGAGAAATGAGAAAATAAAATGAATCTCGCGGACTTGCGTTTTTATATCAACGCGTCGACACCCGCCATACTCGGTCGAGTATTGCCATACTCGGCCGAGTAGACTCTACTCGGTCGAGTATACACTATACTCGGCCGAGTAGTCCCTGCTAGGTCGAGTAAACTCTCTCGTAACGCACCCATCCTAACCTAAGCCCTCACCTATCTCTTCCTAAAGGTCCTTCCTGGTCAAAGGGTCAGCCAAAAGAGTCCTTAAATATCCTGGGTATTACAGTCTTCCCCCTTAAAAAGAACTTCATCCCCGAAGTTCAGCCCACTCGTCTCAACAACGAGGTTAGCTACCTCAAAGACGTTCCCCCTAGCATAAGGCGTACCAACATCGACCACCACAAAAACAATACCACAAGTATTATCCCTAAACTTCATTGTATAAGACAGTGATCAACACACAACTGGCCAATAACCCCACTATATCACTAAAATCTTACTCTCTTGTCGGTTATGACACTTTACTTCACCACAAGACAACATAGCACTTTAACTCAACACAAGACAACATAGCACCACAAGACAACATAGCCGGAAGATGAACATAGAAGACAAGCATTTAAGGAAAGAAGGCTACGCACCCAAGAACTTTGTTGTGACTTTAATTTATATGGGCACTTTTATATCGCCGCGATATGTTATATCTACCCCTCTAAAAAGGAACTTCGTCACCGAAGTTCAGTGAACTCAAAGACAACGCTTACCCGTAAATAGTCATACTCGCGAGTCATACCTTTAGTGTATAATCACTAGACGTCTCCACTCATACTCCACGCTATACTATAACTTTTAGGAAAGAAAAGATGCACACGTAGATACCACCGAAAGAGCTACATAACAAGAAACATTATGATTCTAATGTCATCTCAACTCAGGCACATGACACATTACATTACTACTACAACTAGGTCGGGTACTCTATAATAGCAATCTAGTATAGTACACACATGACTAAATAATTAAACATACGAATCTAGAACAATTTACATCACCACATCATGCGACACACAGATACTCGGCCGAGTATTAAGGATCACTCGGCCGAGTAAGCGTTACTTGGTCGAGCATTCGAGTCTACTCGGCCGAGTAACCTCTACTCGGTCGAGTATTCTTTATACTCGGTCGAGTTTTGACAGGCAGAAAGCGATTTCCGTAGTGGAATCAATTCCACCCCCCGAGCTAACCTGCAAAAGTCACAACTCCCTACCAAATGCATGTCCAAAACTAATCTGCCATACCCAAAGTAAGCTAAAACAAGTAATGGCCTTAAGGCCAAGTACAGGCATCCAAATGTCAAAGTTCAAATCAAAAGATAAGTATCCAACACAACCAAAACAAGTCCAGAAGATACAAGAAAATCACTGATATGGACCCTCATCCATCTCATCATCGCCGCCTGCACCTGAAGCTCCGGCCCCCGAAGTACTAGCTCCCTGATAACCCGCTGCTGAGTAATCTCCTCCTCTTAGCTGGCTGTCATAGTTGGCTCCCCACGGTCCCGCGAGGCAGCCAAACTCGGTCTCCTCAGGGGGCCTCCAAAAGTCGGGGTCAACTCCATAGCTGTGAAAGACTCCCGTGTCTACCCCAGGTCCTCTCCACCAGACAGGCTGTGCTAGCTCAGTCCCTATGCCCTGAGTATGGGCCATCTCATGCATGTTGCGGAGCCACCAAGGTAGTGGAGATCCGCTCGGTCAAGTCGCTCACCTGCATCCTAGGGTCATGAACTGTGGGGTAGGGCGAGTACTGCTGTTGTAACACCCGTGAATTTCCTATTTTGACATTTAAAAATTTATTAAACCATTTGACTATTTTATTTTATAATTTTGGATTATTCAATTTGATTAATTTTATCTCGAACGCGATTTTTTATAAACATATGATATAAAAGCTCATTTTTATAAAAATACGTATTACTAAATTATATCTTTGAGTCATAATTTATACAAGAATAAATGTATACATATTTTGGTCAGATAATAATAAAGACAGTAATGATAATAATTCCCGTCTCAACATCCGTCTAGCTATAGACCGTCACATTTCACTCTGTACATGCGTTAATCCGGACCAATCAAAATTCGACGACACGTCACACCCACCTAACATCCTACACTCTACTTTTGAAAATATCTCTTTATTATATATAGTATTATTATTATTATTATTATTATTATTATTATTATTATTATTATTATTATTATTATTATTATTATTATTATTATTATTATTATTATATATTTTATTAATGTTGTTTGTGGTCATTGTTCAAATACCCGTCCCCACCCCCCTTCTTATCCCTTTCTTCTCCCTTTTTCCTGCGGAAAACAACAACAGAGTAGCATCAACACCACAACTTCATTTCCGCCATCTTCTACCTCAGATCTCAACCTCATTCCTCAACCTTTTTCGCTAATTCTCGCGCCACTAGCTTCCCCTTCTCATCCTCCTTCTCTAAAGGTAAGAAAGACGCCATCTTGCCCTCTGTTTCTGTTCGGCCGTTCCTTTATGGCTCTAATTTCCTTGCTAAACTCGTGTTTTGTGTTGTCTAGCTGCAAACCTGGACGGTCTGGAATAACTTTGAGTCAAAATCGAGTTCGTTGGAGCAGTTATAAGGTAACGGTGATGGGTTACTCGACAAGTGTCGAAATTCCGTCCCTTGTCTCGGTTTTTACTGTGTTTAGCGTAAAGTTTTGGTCTTTATGTGTTTCCTCATGTGTGGAGTTAATTTCGTGGAGCTTGGGGTCAGTTTACTTGGATATTAGTCGTTTCCATGGCTTAATCTTTCATGTTGTAGTCGTCTATGAAGCGAGTGTTGCTTGCTGTCTCTTCGAGGATCGGTGTACATTGCTTGCTGATTTTCTGGGTTTACTCATGGCTGGAATTTGGACCGTGTTTATCCTTGTTTAAGTTGTACTCATTCCGTCTCGAATTTGTCTTTTGTCGTCTGTCTGAACCCGTATATTTGCTAGACTGCTCACCCCTGTTTTACCCTCCGTTTTACCATTTTCGTTCTCAGTTTTGGGGCGGATTTAATGGTCCCTCAGACCGGTTTTTCCTGCTTGTATCTTTACGCTAAAATCGTCACCTGTTTACTCGATATTTGCTGCTTATAAACTCGGTTTTTTGGACTGTCGGATTCCTGTTTTTACTCTCTGTTTGGAGGGTTGTTTTTGAGCGGGAATGATGGCGAAAGGGGCTGTGTTTAGCCGCAGCTGTGGGCTGACCAAGGGTGGCCGTGACCACGCAGTGGCAGGGGGTAGAGACCTCAACCGCGGCTTGGCAGTAGCGGTTGTGGGTCATGGTGAATGGCCGTGACTACCTTGCCTTCTTTCTTTGGCCTTAAAACTCATTCATTTAGTGAATGTTGTTGGGCTAATTGTGTTTTACATGGTGGGCTCACTTTCCTATAGTCTTTGGGCTCACCATATTGTATTTGTTGGGCTTGACTTGTAGTCAATGGGCCACACTCATATTACGGGTACTTTCGGCGCCAAATTTGGTATGCGTAAATCGTTTAATTCCCGTCTCGTGCTTTATACGACGCAACCCGTTAAATATTGTTCATTATATATATATACATTTTCTCACATGATCAATTGTTTGGGGTTCAATATGATTTAATGGTTGGTTTGTACATGAGTAATATGTTGGGCTTGTTTATTCATTTAGTTGGGCTTGTTTTACATATTTAATTGGGCTTGCCTTGTTGTTGGGCTTAAAGTGATTTAATTAATGGGCTCCTTATAATTTGTTTATTGGGTTCATAAATGGGTCACTTGGACTTGGTCACATTTTACCCCGTAGTTTCACATAACGTGATTTATTCATTATCATTCATTATATTTCTTTTAACCGGCATGATAAATTATAAAATGAAATATTTATCTGTATAAGACAAGTATGAGATATTTATTGTTAAATAATTATTTGTGAAGGGTCATTGATAATGTCTTGTCTTTGTTTCTGTGGTGAGAGTCTTGGTCCTATCGGATACTAGGGGTGAGCCATAGGCCCTCTAGTTGCGATATGATCGTCGGGACTGATGTTCCCATCCGTACTTATGGTGAGATGCAAGCCATAAGTATGAGTGTGACATTAATAATCCCGTCCCATGTGCATGAAAAGGTTATTATAAATAATTACTTGTAAGAGTCGTATTCTTGTAGAAATGCCATATTACCATCGTACGTGCTTGACATACTTTTTGCCCTGCTTGTGCTGTTCTGGCAAGCACGGGTTTGACCTACTTGTGCTGTTCTGGCAAGTGCGGTTTTGGCCTACTTGTCTTTGTTCGGCAAGTACGGCTTTTGGCCACTTGTCTTTGTTCGGCAAGTGAGTCTTATCTTAGTCTTTCCGCCACTTTCGTCTTTGTTCTGGCGATTGGGGTACTCGGTCTCCTTAGTAGTCGAGTCTTGGGTGCGTGCTGTGCTGGCGCACGTCGAATCGGGATGTACACCCGAGAATCTGCAGATTTAGACTAGGACCGTATTATTACAGTAGTCCTACCCAGGGAAATTATAGTCTAAGAGTGATAAATGTCTTGCATGATTTGGATGGTTACTTTGGTCATATCTCCTTGAAATACGTGCTCGTGGCTAAGTGGCCGTGTCTGTTATCTTGACTTTCATATTATTTAATTGTCTCACATGAATAGTTTAACCGTTATCATGCTAATGTTGATCTATCTTGTTCCATCTCATTTGATCACCATGTTTAAACATAAACTTGATATCCTTATTTCTGTAAGAGTCTTACATGACTTACCTGTTTTAGTTCTTGTTTATGTTCGTTTCGACATATTGTGGCTGGGAGAACCTTGAGTTACTCCCCACTGACTGTGGCGTTCATGTTTACATGAATGACAGGTATTAGTGATGCATTCATGGGGTGAAGACATGTGTGAGCTAGCGAGCACTTCGGCCTAGTAGTTGGTTTATTAGGATTGTTTGGACCTACCTTTTATTGTATTGTCATTCGAGGGATATATTTTCCCTCACCTCGACTATCACGTTTGTATAATTTAAATTTTTTTTTCCCGCATTCTCTATTAATGTTTTGGATTTTGGTGAACCCGCGTTTTAAACTTTAAAAGTCTCAAAATTTCCTAATTTCTGCTTAATTTTTATAAGTTATATTTTCCGCTTTAACGAGGGGGTTCACAGCTGTGGGTAGTAGCTCGGCATGGAGTAAGAGGGCTCAGCCTCAACCGGGTCCACCCTAGGCTGTAACACCCCCATATCCAGAGGAACCTTAACTAGGCCTTCCTTAGCATATAAGGGCATTACCATCTCGGTTGCCCGAGGACAGTAATAATCAAATGTCGATAAAAGAACTATTATGTCATATTACAAGTGATTTAAAACCAACTGATGATATAAAAGATACAACTCAAAGACTACTCGCTATAACTATCAAATCTCGTGAAGACTCATCCCTGCCCGGACTCCAGCTATCAACGATATCAACACCTGCTAAGACAGACTGCTCACCATAAGGGATCACGGCAGACACATAACAAACAAGACAACCACACAAGGTCAGTACTGAGATAAAACACAACAATGCCAACAACATCTAACAAAACAATACGTCACAATCAGCCACACACACAATCACACCCACTCCAATCAATCTCCGTCACCGACTGTCCACTGGACCAGCCCTGCCACTGGGGGACCGCAGCCGTACCCACCAAATCCCCGCTCATCATACCGAGCGATAACCCTGTCCCATTAATGTGCACATCCCCTTCCGTGGCGGGTTCCACGAAGGGCGAAACTAGGGCGTGAAGCCACTCCCGCAAGTGACTCCACTCAGCCGAGAACGCATCTCGAGAACCAGAGACAAACAATCAGCAATCACAACCATCAACAGCAATCAATCAACAACCGTCAGAAAACCAATACGAATGCGACAATACACAACAACCACAATACAACCGCAACAACCGACACACTAGACCATCTACAGATACTGAGTAGGCGAACCTACCTTTAAGCAACTGCAACCAATCCATGCCAACATACGACATATCCAGCAATCAAGCAAAGCCTATAACCACAACACAATCATCTATTACTATCAAGCAAACCCTAACTGTAAAGACAAGGATACGGATGATGATTATGACATACCTATAAGGAGAAACCCGGCAAAAGACCGCTACCCGACTCAAGTGACGCTCTCCTAAGGCACAAGAACCTTCAAAAGGCTTCCATGGAGGTTTTATGGTGAAAGGAAGGGAAAGAGGCGACTAAAGGATGGAAGGAATGAGGCGGAAATGATTTGCGGATTTAACAAAACGCGATTAAAAACCCTCGCTGAAAACCCGATACTCGATCGAGTACCCCACATACTCGATCGAGTAACCCCCTACTCGATCGAGTAACCACGCTACTCGATCGAGTAGCCTCTACTCTATCGAGTACCACTCATAACTTGTAACCCAAGATAGCTTTGGCACGCACTTCTAAGAACTATTCCCGCTCCCAAGGTCAGTCAACGCTGGTCAAAGGGTCCCTAAAAGGGCGGGTATTACAGTCTTCCCCCCTTAAAAAGAACTTCGTCCCCGAAGTTCAACTCACCTAACTCAACGCACAAGACAGGGGAAGACACGACATCACTATTCTTCCGACACAAATCACCTACTTCCCTGAAACGCCATCCCCCATGTCATCATCATCCTTATCTAACGCTCTATTCATATCGACTCTTACAACTATCATATAAACATCATCATCATCAACTGTCACTCTATATGTATACATCCACTCTTACAAACTATCATATATATAAAGCATCAACCTCGCAATACGAACCAGCACAAACAACGATCACCCATCATATATGAGATTACCCCCCCCCCCCCCCTCCTTACTGGTAACAACTATCCACCCGAGACATATCTCATATCGACTTCATGTTGCACAACTAATACCACTATGTTACTCAACAACGCGATTCTATTAAGACACATGGCACCACATCTATCACTTTATGACCGTCCTTTAAAACATACTATCATATTTACTTCAACGCATGAATTACTCAACAAACTAAGGTAACCAATTACAACTTCATACAAGCAAAGTGACCAAGGTACTAAAAAATTTTGTAACTAAACAACAAAGTATTATAAACGAACAACAACACAAATTTCAAAATCAGCCTTTTTATTTTTGCGACATTACTCTTCCCCTCTAAAAAGGAACTTCGTCCCCGAAGTTCACCACTAATATTACCACACATATTACCTATTACTTACATCGTAACATAAACTAGAACCATATTAGTTATTATGGACATTACTCACTAAGCATATACTCGTTAAATTAGACATCATACACAAACCACCGTAATAACTAGCCGCCGTCGATAAAGCATGTTAATATCGTATGCACAATTGTATGAAAAGATGTAACTCCGATGAATAGAATGTAATATGGCGGATTTAATATTAAAGCAACAAGAAACCATCACCACTTCACTATTTGTTACGAATATGTATATAAAACTCAAGCACGACTTCTAACATATGAAATTAACGGTTCAAAGGTGTTACTACGCACTAATAACCACGTTAAACATCAAACTTGCAATTATAAAACAATTAAACACTTTTAATTTTCGAAAACTTCCTGTAACAGTGCTACTCGATCGAGTATGTAGTGGTACTCGATCGAGTGCCCAGCTACTCGATCGAGTGTCTTGGCTACTCGATCGAGTAGCCCAGAGATCAGAATGCTTTATTCCTTTCTTTCCTGCAGCTACTCGATAGAGTACGGGGTACTCTGTCGAGTACCTACAGGCCAAAATGCTTGGAAAACCTGTCATAAACCAACACATTTATATACATAGTCGTCACATAACTTGAATCGGGATGACTCCCCGACCC
Source organism: Silene latifolia (assembly GCF_048544455.1). Classification (NCBI taxonomy): domain Eukaryota; kingdom Viridiplantae; phylum Streptophyta; class Magnoliopsida; order Caryophyllales; family Caryophyllaceae; genus Silene; species Silene latifolia. The sequence goes on from NC_133528.1 coordinate 84,181,723, forward strand.
CCAAAATCAATCCTGCAACAAGGTCAACTAGCAAATCCGGCCTTATGGCCAACAATACAAGTCCATAATCAAAGTTTCGATGAAAACAACTACCAATATCTAACAACACTACCGACATCTAAAACCAACGACCATAGACAAAGATAGAAATAAGGAGCATCACTCCTCCTGCTGCTGCTGCTCAACCATCACCTCATCACCACCACCACCGCCTCCAGACGTACCCACTCCCGATGACCCAATGCCCGCATCAATTCCTGCTCCGGCTCCCGGACTCACGTACCATGGCGTCAAGCCACCGTAAGTAAAGGACTGAGGCGTCCCCCACGTCGACTGATCCACCCCGTAGGAGTGGAAAACCCCACTATAGTCCCCAACTCCACTCCACCAAACCGGATGCGGTCCCTCGGTCCCTATCCCCTGAGTGTACGCCATCTCGTGCATATTCCTGAGTGTCAAAGTAGATGACACTCTCTCTGCCAAGTAGCTAGATCGCGTCTCCGGGGTGTCGAGGTAAGGGTAGCAAGGAAAAGGATGCTGCTGCTGCTGTGGTGCTACCGGCCGTGGCCTAGTCTCCGCGGTCCTCTCCCTTACTCGACGGGGTCCTCTCCCCAACCTGGGCCTCTCCACCACTACTACCGTCGCGTTCTCGCCCTTCTTCGGCTCGGGCATCACCTCGAGAATCGTGTCGTCAATGAGGTAGGTCTGCAACTGGCGAGGTCTATCAACATCCTCCTCCTCCTCCTCCTCCTCATCGGAGTCCACAGCAACAACCGCCGGCTCCAAAGGCTCCGTCAGTGGGAGGTGCTCAGGAGCTGGAATCTTCATCCAACTCATGCCCCACACCCTTCAAGCAAGGCTACCATCAGCTAAAGTTCTCAACCACTTCAGGTCGAGATAGTAGTCACGGTCCATAGTAGGCACTGGGGTAGCTAGAGGCACATACTCCGAAGAAGCCTAAAAGGAGGTTAGCTTTTCAGCTAACCGAGTGGCGATAGCGCCACAACTCAAGTACCGGGAAGAGGCAGTAGCCATCAAGGCAAGGCCAGCACAGACGATGGAAGGAGCATTAAAGACCACTTTCCTGGCCCGCTCCGGGTTGAGGTAAGACATCAGAAGCAACACCTCATGATTGTTTAGTTTACTGATATCCGGTCTATCATAAAGGAGGTTCGAAAGAGAACGAAGAAAGATCCTCAATGTAACATGCTGAACGTCATTAATCAGCATGTTGCTTGAGGTGGGAGCTGGCTTTCCGGTCAGACAAGGCATTAGGCGGCAGACACCGTACACAGCAGGAATATCAGTGATAGAATCCTTGGGAGGCTTGGCCAACCCAAGGTTAGACGCAAAAAGATCCATAGTCAACAGGAAACTGGTGTTCATCAACCTAAACTCAACGGTTTGGGCAGCGGGGTCATAGCTAAAGGAGCTCATAAACTCCAAGGTAAGAAAAGGGTAGGAATGTTTCCTCAGCCGATACAACCCCGTAAAGCCCAAAGTCTCGAATATATGACGGACATCCGTCTCTATTCCCAAATCCTCCAAAAGTGTAGTATCTATACACCTCGTCGGTCTCATCTTGCGTTTTTGCAAAACTACAAAACGCTCTCTCTGTTTGAAATCGACAAACACAACCGAAGGGTACTCCGGTACTGCGGGTACCACGGGTCCACTCCCTTCCCCAACCTCAGGCTGTGTAACCCTTCCCCGTTTACTGTGACGGGTCCCTACGTTCGGTCTCGGCATCTGTTTCAGCATATGACTTTAGCAACTTACATAAACATGTAAAGCATATACTTCACGCAATTGGATTTTACATACTCAGCTAGGTACACAAATTCACCAACAAGTTCGACATGTGAAGCACATAATTCATACCATTAAACTTTGAATACTCAGTTAGGTACACACATTCACCAACAAATTCCCAATTCGATATATAATCTCAGTTTATAACAACTCGTAATCAATGGTTGAGAAAAGTTTATCATGGAAAACACATATACCCAACCAATTCTAACATCCTAGCATGATTCTAATGCTACTCTATACACACACCTAACATCATGTGAGGCATTTGTACAAGCTCATGGAAAAGCATTTTAGGACATATTATCATCACCTTCAATATTAGAAACAAATAGCTCAGTTAAACTTGTCAGACGGACTCTACAGCTGTAACAATTTTGACATATTTTTCATCAATTATTATCACTACTATCATATTGAAGTTCAACCTTTACTTAAACAGTCATAAACAACACCAAATTTCAAATATAGATTACGAATTTCCATTTGGGGCACTTTTAAGACGGAGTTTTAAGGCAACTTTTTAAGGTGAAAATCATCAAAATTCATCCTTCAACATGTTATAAACAAGTTATAGTACTCAATTTCATCATCTAATCCATGTAAAACAACCAGAATCGATTTTGATTTTTTTGTAAACCCTAGAAATTTCGGTTTCAATTTGGCAATTTCTAGTCTATTTTACAGCAATTAATCACCAACAATCAAGGAAAGAAGGCATGTGAATCATATTACAACATTTAAAAGCAACAAATTGATCATATGAATCGAAATTTCAGATTATACAATCATCCCAACAATTTAAAGGCATAAAAACATGTAAATAGGGAAGAAATCATACCTTGATTAAGTAGTAAAGTAAAAGAACGGAATCAAACAAAGAAAATAACCCCAAATTGACCACTACCAACACAAGAATAAGAGAGATTTTGAGGGTTTTGAGAGCTTAGGCTTCAAAATAAGAAGAAGGAATGAGAAGAATAGGAAGAAATAAGGGTTTTAAGAAACCCGTAAGATTCGTTGTACAGTAACCTACTCGATCGAGTGTCTAGGGTACTCGATCGAGTACCACCCTACTCGATCGAGTAGGCGCTATTTCGTCGAGTATCTGCAGAAATTTTCCACATCCCGACGTCAAAGCTTCCTAACTAGATCGAGTAAGGTCTACTCGTTCTAGTAAGCACTCGCACTCGGTCAAGTATAGTTAAGTACTCGGTCAGAAATACGAAGTAACTTGAAGATTCCTGCAAAAACAATATCGCGTGTCGATTCCAAACTACGTTCGGATTCGTCACTAGTTATCATGCTCGTTCACGCATTACCATTATTACTCAAGCCTAACGTATCGTCTCCACACATAAGGTTTATGTCACATTACACTACACAAACTACCCGACTCGGTTTACTTGCTACCGAGTCATTCATAAGCATAATCACGTCATCATACTACACTTAAACTCATTTTACCACATTACTACCAAACTCGTGTTCACCTCAACTTGAAACATATAATTAACATTAATTCATTCTTTCATATATCATATAAATGCATACTCTTCATAACAAATTAATCTATCATGTTCCAAATTCAATCATAAGCAAATCATCTTACACAAATCGATTGTCACGCAGCGGGAAAATTTCAACCAATAAACAAGGCATATACGCATTACTATACGCTATTTCTCATATTATAACTTAACACTTCTATAACTATCATCATTATAATTACGGTAGGGCTTATAAACTTGTACATAATTACCGTTATTATCCACCTGAAGCAAACATTAACATGGTCACCTTCATATCATGGCATACACCTTCACATTTTCACGCACTTTTTATCGAATAAACTCTTATCACGTTTCTCATAACCATCGTATAAGCTTACTAATCATGCCAAAACCTTACTATGCACCATCCAAACGCAACTACTATAACCATCTCTATGTTAGCAAATACTAAACCTCAAATAATACTGACACAGCTAACATACACATCACATATATGCACACGGACTCCACATTCCCATACCCTGTGACTGGCTTAAGTACCATGGGGCCAAGATTTTGAAATGAGGGCGCCTACTCACCCAAAATCTAGCATCAGCTGGGCTCCCATTATACATACACCAGGTTCATTTTATTAGACCCACTACATTCATTAAGTTCATTTGTTACAGGTTCCAAAATCGTCGCTCTGATACCACTTTGTAACACCCCCATATCCAGAGGAGCCTTAACTAGGCCTTCCTTAGCATATAAGGGCATTACCATCTCGGTTGCCCGAGGACAGTAATAATCAAATGTCGATAAAAGAACTATTATGTCATATTACAAGTGATTTAAAACCAATCGATGATATAAAAGATACAACTCAAAGACTACTCGCTATAACTATCAAATCTCGTGAAGACTCATCCTCGCCGGACTCCGGCCTATCAACGATATCAACACCGCTAAGACAGATCGCTCACCGTAAGGGATCACGGCAGACACATAACAAACAAGACAACCACACAAGGTCAGTACTGAGATAAAACACAACAATGCCAACAACATCTAACAAAACAATACGTCACAATCAGCCACACACACAATCACACCCACTCCAATCAATCTCGTCACCGATCGTCCACTGGACAGCCACGCCCATGGGGGACCGCAGCCGTACCCACCAAATCCCCGCTCATCATACCGAGCGATAACCCTGTCCCATTAATGTGCACATCCCCTTCCGTGGCGGGTTCCACGAAGGGCGAAACTAGGGCGTGAAGCCACTCCCGCAAGTGACTCCACTCAGCCGAGAACGCATCTCGAGAACCAGAGACAAACAATCAGCAATCACAACCATCAACAGCAATCAATCAACAACCGTCAGAAAACCAATACGAATGCGACAATACACAACAACCACAATACAACCGCAACAACCGACACACTAGACCATCTACAGATACTGAGTAGGCGAACCTACCTTTAAGCAACTGCAACCAATCCATGGCAACATACGACATATCCAGCAATCAAGCAAAGCCTATAACCACAACACAATCATCTATTACTATCAAGCAAACCCTAACTGTAAAGACAAGGATACGGATGATGATTATGACATACCTATAAGGAGAAACCCGGCAAAAGACCGCTACCCGACTCAAGTGACGCTCTCCTAAGGCACAAGAACCTTCAAAAGGCTTCCATGGAGGTTTTATGGTGAAAGGAAGGGAAAGAGGCGACTAAAGGATGGAAGGAATGAGGCGGAAATGATTTGCGGATTTAACAAAACGCGATTAAAAACCCTCGCTGAAAACCCGATACTCGATCGAGTACCCCACATACTCGATCGAGTAACCCCCTACTCGATCGAGTAACCACGCTACTCGATCGAGTAGCCTCTACTCTATCGAGTACCACTCATAACTCGTAACCCAAGATAGCTTTGGCACGCACTTCTAAGAACTATTCCCGCTCCCAAGGTCAGTCAACGCTGGTCAAAGGGTCCCTAAAAGGGCGGGTATTACATAGGTTGTCTAACTCTACTACGCTCACGAGGTGGGGGAGGAGCCTGCTGTTCCTCAGACGCTGTGGTAGGCTCAGGTAGGTCTAAAAGGATGGTGGGATCGATCAAGTAGTACTGAGGTCCAGGTCTAGGCACCCCACCTATAGGCTCCCACTCAGCTAGGTGGTCAACAACGGGAAGACGGGCAGGGTCGGGAAGTACCATCCACATAGATCCTCTCACTCTTCAGGCATAAGACCCATCAGGCATCTTCCTCAACCATCTGTTGTGACACCAATACTTGGCGTTCATGGTAGGCACAGTCTCAACATACTCATCCCCCGAGGGAGGTGGGGCCTCAAAATCGGTCAGACGCTGGGCTAAGCGGGTCATTATGGCCCCGCAAGCAATGTGGCGATTCGGGGACTTAGCCATGTGCTCAAGACTGGAGCACACTATCCCCGGAGCACTCAGTAAAAGGGCTTTCCATGGTACAGGTTCAGGTAGGACATCAACAACATGACTTCATGGGAATTAAGCGTGCTCACATCATCTCTCGAGTACAACAGACAGGCCATCATCCTCAGGAACATACGAAGGGTCACATGCTGTATATCATTAATCAACATAGCACTAGCACTAGGGGCAGGTCGGCCAGTCAAGTAAGGAAGATAGAGAGGTGCACCACTATTCTTAGCCACATCACTAAGGTATCCCGTCCCCTCAGCCTCTAAACCCAGGTGGCCCGCAAACTCATCCAAAGTCAGCTCGTGATCCTCATTCATTAGACGGAAGGAGACAGTCTTCTCCTTCGCATCATAAATGAAAGAGCTCAAAAACTCTAAGGTCAGGTGAGGGTAGGACTTCTTCCTCAGATGATACAGCCCCTCCATTCCTAAGATCTCAAAGATATGGGTTATGTCTCCCTTAATCCCCAAGGTCTCCAAAATGTCGAGATTCACACACCTAGTAGGTCGGAAAGGACGACTCATTAAGGCTATGAAGGCCTTACGCTGCTTGAAATCGGAAAAGATTACCGATGGATAGGCCTCCACAGGTGGAACAACAAGTTCATGACTGGATTGACCCGTCTCAAATCGGACATTGGCACGGGTCCTGTTGTTTGCATTGCCTCTTATGTTCGGCATACTGCAAAAAGATAGGTTTCAACAAAAACATTTTACACAAAATTTTGCCATAGATGAACTGTTTTTTTGATTGTATACAATTTTGAGACGAACTTTTAAGACGAAATTTTTCATCAAAACATCAAGTATTTTACTCAAAAACATCATTCTCAACATCAAGGGGCTTTGAAATAGTATGTTAAGACAAGAAAAAGACTGAAATTTTCGACTTTGAACAAAACCCTAGAAAATTCAAGAAGCGATTTAAGCCATGGAATTGCTCTTGTAACACCCCCATACTCCAAGTGCCTTACCAGGACCACTTAAGGCATGGAAGTGCTACCATCTCGGTTACCCGAGGCAATGATAATCATAAGACAATAAAGAAACGTACTTTAAAAGTAAATATAATTTAATTGATTACATGTCTCAAACAAAACTGTTAAACGAAATACAAAGTACTCAAACGGTCCACTGATAAAACTATCAAAGCTACTAGACATCGTCGACACAAATGGAAGACTTCTAAGCGCCACGTGATGACTCATCCAGCCTATCCCATGCGCATCAATCATACCGCAATAATCGCTCACCACCCCCGAATGGATCACCACAGTTTTTAAAACATTTAAACGGGGTCAGTACTAATCACACAATTTATATAATCCAACAACACAACAAACAACACAGCTCAATCGTCACAGATATACTCCGAACACCATCACCAACTCCACAATACTGACTACACACTAAAGTGTGTAGCCCTGCCAGAGTGCCCATCGCAATAGGTCACTCCACGCCGCCAGTGGGGGACCGCAGCCGTTCCCACCTAATCCCCGCTCATCTCCGTCGAGCGATAAACCCAAATCCATTAATGTGCACATCCCTTCTGTGGCGGGTTCCACAGAAGGCGAATAATGGGCGTGAAGCCACTCCCGCAAGTGACTCCACTCAGCCAGGGACGCGCCCCGAAGAACACAGACAGATACAAACAATCACAACTATTAAACAGCAATCAAAACCAACAACCGTCACAATTCTCGTATGATAACAATCAACAATCACAAATCACCACCAACACATTATGGGACTAATACTGAGTAGGGAAAACCCTACCTGGAAAGCAACACAGTCAGACGATCTCAACAGCTGTTATCAAAAAGCCTCCTCTACGAATCCTCCTCCTAACATAACATCACATAAATCACTAACCACATAAAACTAACACAACTCCCCAATTCCCAAAATTAGGGTTTAACGAAACTTAATAAAATATAATAAATTCGGTACGTAGATCTTACCCTCGACGCAAGGATCACAAAGATGTAAAGAATGATGAATTCCGACCTTCCAAGCTCCGGGATTTGTCAATAATGCGATGAATGCGAAGTACGTAGATTGAAATCTCTTTTGAAAGTGATTAGGTTTGTAAAAGCGTATTATGAAAGTGACGGAAGTGTTTATATATTAATTCGCATTATTAACAAAACCCGACAAAACATTTCCCGTAAACCGGGCTACTCGATCGAGTAAGGGACGTACTCGATCGAGTGTCGCCTACTCGATCGAGTACCAAGGCTACTCGATCGAGTACCCACCAGGTCAGAAACTATTTTAAATCGTAAAACACCCTTACTCGACAAAATAAGGCCCACTCGATAGAGTACCCAGAGACTCATAAAACCGTAGTATTACAGTCTTCCCTTCTTAAAAAAAAAGAACTTCGTCCCCGAAGTTCAACCCATACATAAAAACCAACATACTAACTCGGTCAAGACGCAACAAAGCTACTAAGTGTTGGGGTTGGTGTCCTTAACAGTTAGTGCAAGGACTTATAAACCTCTAAAAGGATCAAAGGGTATACTTTGTATCATAATCAGTTGATCCACGTTTATCAATAACGGTTGGCTTGCTAGATAAGTTTGACGTTATTGTCATACAGATGGCGGTGATCAACTGGTCCCTAAAAGTCACACCTATAGGATACGTTTGAGAGATGTGACGGTATGAAAATACAGTCATGTAGATGCCAAATTTGACTAACCAGTTAGTCTGAGTTATTTGACTAATAATTAGTCAAAATGTGATGTTGAGATGTTATATTTAATACGGATTAAATATCATGGGCTAAAAAGGCGAATTAACCGATTAATTCGTAAAATTGAATATAAACGTTTTATATTTAATTAAATGTATGTTGAATATAATTATACAATACTGTTTTGTCGGACACGTATTAATCATTCAGCTAACCCGTATTATTAGTTGATGCCTTAATTTCCGATAACCGATAACAGTTTATAATCAGACCGCGTCATATACATTTTAGCGATTTTGCGAACCAGACCATGAGCATAAACTAAAAGGAAGTGGAAGCCCACTTCCCTAGGGAGCCCATGGCCGAACGGTTTGGAGAGAACAAAAGAGAGGTTCTCCTCTCTTTTGTAACGTAATTCATTTGCTAATCAAAATTAGGTTTTTGGGAATTGTGCCTCCCGAATTCCGGATCTCACATCCAACACAACTCACAAAAACTATCCTCTCAATATTGCAAAGGCAATTAGAGGATTTGATCTAGCACAAGGGCATATCTCGGGCTATCTTGGGTGCATCGTTTAGGAGGAGGTCTAATTTGATCTCTCATTGCCTTATTGCACTAGGACCGAAGGTTATTTCTAATCTTTATCGTTTCATTGTTATTTTCGTTTTATGACTATAAACTACATATAAATTTTGCGTTATAATCCTACAATTAAAGGGTAGTATACGGATATTAACCCACAAGTGGTATCAGAGCGAGGCCACGTAAATTTTTATATGTGTTTTTCATCAAACGGTTGTTGAAACGATAATTTTTGTTCAAAATATGGCCACGGCTGCCTCTTTTTTTGTCTCGGCAATTTTAAAAAAAAAAAAAAAAAAAAATTGCTGCGTTTTTTTCCTTGGGAACCGTGTCCATGTACACGGTTGTTGGATGATTTTGTATTGTTTTGGTTTTGATTTAATCTTTGCATATTATTTGTAATCGATATTCATTATAGTATGTAAAGATCTATCAATTGCAAATCGAAAAAAAAAAAAAACGTGTGGCTGCTTGTCTCGGCTATTTTTTACACACGGACTGTTTTTTTTTTGGCATTGGAAACCGTGTCAAGTTTACACGGTTGCATTGTCGATTTTTGGTTTTGTTTACGTGTTGTTCTTAGCGATTTGTTGTTTTAATCGATAATTACAACAATATGTGAAGAACATGTCAATTGTATTTTTATTTTAATCCGGATTAGAATAAATTGCAATTGTGTTTTTATCAAACCGTTTTGTTTTGATCTTTAGTTGCTCACGATTTTGAGCCGTGTAAATTTTTTTTTTTGGATTTTGATGCTCTCGGTTTTTAGCATTTAAAAAAAAAAAAAAAAATTTTTTGGACACTGGTACTGTTCACGTACAGCAGTACAGAAGAAAAAAAAAAAAAAAAAAAAAAAAAAAAATTCTGTTTTTTTTTCGGCCTTTATAGCATAAAACGTTTTTTTTATGCTCTCGCTTGATTAGTGAAACGGTTCACCCACGTAAATAAAGTTACTTTAAAACGATTTATTGTAACGGATTATCTCGGATTAAAATTAACTTGACTAAAGCGGTTTTGTCATGTAATTTTAATTATCTTTGGTGGTTTGGATAAAAATTAAACATAATTACGGAATTATGTCACGAATAATTTTACTTTTAGTTGATGCATTTTATTTATCGTTATTGTTAATTTTGAATGTTTTGAATGCCTTTTATTACGTATTTATTTAATTTTGCAAACGGTTGTAACTTAGTGTGGCCTTAGTAGAACGTGTTACCGTAATGATGGAACACGGTCTTGGTTGTATTTTGAGATCTCGTATCTCCATTTTTATTTCTTTTAATTACAGTTTTTATTTAGAATGTAAATAGGTTTATATTTGTAAATTTTAATTGTAATTTTTGAGAAGACTAAAGTTGGAGACCGGATGCTCACTCCCGCTACATGGATCAAGATGGAACATCAAGACAAGCTTCTCGGGTCCAACGGTGGATTCCAAAGTTGTTTTATGTTTTACTAGGATAGGCCACACTAGGAATTTTTAATTTACGTATCGCATTCATTTATTTATTTTTCGTAACGATAACATGCATCATATTCCGCCTAAAAACCAAACCACCTAATTATTGCATGAAAACTGACACATATAGAGGTCACGAGTTAGTTTTCATTGACATTCTCATGTCACACGATTTTAAGCCATCACCTAAATTGATTCATTCACGCAGACGCTAGTTATTCGTTCACTTAAAATGAATTATAATTAAGTTGATGGGATCTTCCTCGTATAAACAAAAATTGAGAACGGTCTTTATAGGTCAAACTCCAATGAGTCCCTTCTTCGTCGGTAGGCATACTATGACCCCTTCTACGTCGGGTAAGTTGGAACTGATTGACCTATTTTATCTCAACACTATGGTCCCTAAACGATCCCGTGACTATGGTGGACTATAGATAGGATTTACGGAAATCTATCGACCAAGAGTTCTTCCGGAAGAATTAGCTAAACAGTTGGCTTATCAATTTACGTAAATTGAGTCTTGGGATCACTTGTATCATTCTTGAGGGAGATCAATTATGCAAGTGCAATGAGTCTACACGATTAAAATGTATTTTAATAGACTTAAATCACCTCGATGAGTTGCTTATTTCGTTTTTGTTTTTCCTTCTTTTTCAGTGTAGATCACGAATTTTAAAAGCGCTTATAACAAATGGCTGGTTCTCATCGATAACCCAATGCCAAGTGCCACATTGGACCGTGAGTCCGGCCGGATCTTCATGAATCGGATGAATCGGTCTACTCGATCAAGAATGATGGATCCAACCGAGAGGCGGGAGGCGGCATTACGGAATGCCGCCGCCTGCCGATGGGAAGCTCAAATATCTATTAGAGCCCCTCCCGCAAACCCAGTCCCACGGCTAGAGTCTGAAATCACCAAGTTTAATGATTTTCGTATGGAAGCGGGTGCGATTAAAAACGTACTCATTTTTGCAATGGAATCAAATTTGCATAAACGCTTCATAGCCCATGGTGCGAACAAGATTTTCACCACGCTCACTAAGGAATTCTCGAAAGCACCGAGAATCGTGACCTATGAGCATACCACTCGCTTCTTTGATGCGAGACTCCAGAAGGGCCAACCGGTTAGCCCACACATTCTCAGCATGATTGAGAATGTCGAGAAGTCGGAGACCTTTTTGATTGTAACATCAGCGAGAACATTGTTATCGACCGCATGCTTCATTCACTCCACGATGGTTTTTCGCAATTTAGAGTGAATTACTATATGAATGATTTGAAGAAGACTCCCCATGAATCGCACTCCCTTCTCGTACAGACCGAGAAGGACATGAAGTTCAGTGGGAGCTTGAAACAGGATGTTCTCGTTGTGTCCAACAAAGGGAAAGGTAAGGGCAAAGCTCAGGCAAACCTAGCAGTAGGTAAACCGAAGTTCAAAAAGTCGGGTTCAGGTAAGAGTGGTCCTGGTGAGTCGAGCAACTCATCAGGCGCGACAAAGAGCAAGGATGGTAACATGGAGTGTCACCATTGCCACAAGACTGGGCATTGGAGGCGTACATGTCCCTTATACCATGAGGACATAAAAGGGTCGTGTTAAACCTGTTGGTATGTCTTCTTCCTCTACTACTTTTATTCATATGATTGAGATTAACCACGCAAGTTACGGAACTTGGGTACTTGATACTGGTTGTGGTTCTCATCTGTGTAATCATGTGCAGGGGCTCCGAAACATCGAACCCCTCGTAAAGGGTGAGGTGGACTGCGTGTCGGGAATGGAGCACGAGTGGCTGCCGTCTCAAAGGGGACATATGTGATCCAACTTCCTAGCGGATTTGAGTTGTCATTATATGATCGCTATTATGTACCTAGTCTTTCCAAAAACATTATTTCAGTTTCTGCACTTGACAAACTTGGTTTTTCATTTGTAATAGAAAATAATGCTTGCATTTTCTCTTTACACGATATGATTTATGGCAAGGCAGTCTCCATGAACGGAATTTATGTTTTAGATCAGACCACGGAAATATTACACGTAATGAATAAAAAGTTAAAGGTTGGTGACAAAGATCAAACGTATCTATGGCACTGCCGTATGGGACACATTAATGAGAAACGCGTAAAACAGCTCATGAAACATGGAGCTATCTCGGCCTTTGATTTTCAATCATTTGGCACGTGTGAATCATGTCTCATCGGTAAAATGACTCGTATTTCCTTCAAAGGTGTTGGAATGCGCGCTGCTGACCTATTAGGACTCATACACACGGATGTATGTGGACCTATGTCAATCACCGCACGAGAAGGCTATAGGTATTTCATCACTTTCACGGACGATTTAAGTAGATATGGCTATGTCTACTTAATGAAGCATAAAAGTGAATCCTTTGAGAAATTCAAAGAATACCAGAATAGGGTGCAGAACCTATTGGGTAGAAAGATTAAAACACTACGTTCAGATCGTGGTGGCGAGTATCTTTCTCACGAGTTTGATCATCACCTCAAAGACTGTGGGATTTCCTTACGTTAACTCCACGGAACACCTCAATTGAATGGTGTGTCCGAACGGAGAAATCGAACACTACTTGATATGGTTCGATCCATGATGAGTCACACGGTTTTACCTGATTCATTATGGGGTTATGCTCTTTTGTCAGCCGCTCTAATACTTAACCGAAGTCCGTCTAAAGCTGTTGACAAGACTCCATATGAACTATGGAAGGGAACGGTCCCTAACTTGTCCTTTATACGGGTTTGGGGCTGCGAGGCTTATGTCAAGTGGAGACACGAGGATAAGCTCGGCCCGCGATCGGTCAAGACATACTTTATAGGTTATCCTAAAGGAACACTTGGTCATTACTTCTATTCGCCAACCGAACAACGCGTTTTTGTTGCGGCTAGTGCGACATTCTTAGAGAAGGAATTTCTCGAGAATGCAAAGAGTGATAGAACCTTCGACCTGTCGGAGATTCCAGAACCAAATACCGAGCAACTATTGGAGGAACCTATTCCTTCAATCCCGGCTGCGGTTAACATTCTTGAGGAACCTAGGAGGTCGGGTAGAGTCTCTATTCCTCCGGACAGATACATCGGTATGGTCGAGGAACATGACATAGATGACGTTCTACTCTTAACGAGTAGTGAACCCGCAACCTATAAAGGTGCCATGACCAGTTCTGACTCAAAGCTATGGCTTGAGGCCATGCAATCCGAGATGGACTCCATGTATGAGAACAACGTGTGGGATCTTGTTGACTTTACCGCTAAGGTTCGTCCCCTTCAATGCAAATGGCTTTACAAGATAAAGCATTCTCTGGAAGGTCAACAAGATATCTACAAAGCACGACTAGTTGCTAAAGGTTTCACCCAAGTGCCAGGTTTGCACTACGATGAGATTTTTGCACCCATAGTCATCTTTGCGTTCCATTCGGATTATCTTAGCGATTGCCGCTTTTCATGACTATGAAATTTGGCAAATGGACGTGAAAACCGCCTTCTTAAACGGCTTTTGGAGGAAGAGTTGTACATGGTACAACCCGAAGGTTTCATTGATCCAATACATCCTAAGAAAGTGTGCAAGCTTAAGCGTTCCATTTATGGACTTAAGCAAGCATCAAGGAGTTGGAATCATCGCTTCGACCAAGTGATAAAAGAAAATGGATTTACTCGATCAGTCGAGGAACCATGTCTATATATCAAGTCGAGTGGGAGCAAGATTGTCTTCCTAATATTGTATGTTGACGACATACTCCCGATTGGGAACGACATACCTCTATTAACCGGTGAAAGTATGGTTGAAAAACCATTTCCGGATGAAAGATCTGGGTGAGGCACAAAGAATTTCGGGCATCCGTATCTATCGAGATAGATCACGTCGGATGTTATCTCTCGATCAGAGTCTTACATAGACAAAGTCCTAGAGAGATTCAAAGCATGACTAACTCCAAGAAGGGGTTTCTTCCTATGGCTCCAGGGGTGCATTTGAGCAAGTCTCGTGCACCGAGAACACCGGAAGAGAAAGAGCGCATGGCACGGATTCCTTATGCTTCGGCCATAGGATCAATCATGTATGCCATGATATGCACACGTCCCGACGTGGCATATGCATTGAGTATGACAAGTCGATTCCAACAGCATCCAAGTGAATCACATTGGCTCGCTGTCAAGAACATTCTTAAGTACCTCCGGAGGACTAAAGATTGGGCATTGACTTATGGAGGCTCTCAAAAGCTATGCGCAACGGATTCTGTGAGATGCTAGCTTCCAAACGGATCGAGATGACTCGAAATCTCGGTCTGGATTCGTTTTTACTCTTAATGGCGCTGCGATCGGTGGAAGAGTTCCAAGCAAACGATTCAGCAGATTCTACGATCGAGTCCGAGTACTATGCCGCGTGCGAAGCTACAAAGGAAGCGATATGGATGCGTCAATTCTTACATGGACTATCCGTAGTTCCTAGTTCGAATGACCCGATCACCATCTATTGCGACAATAGTGGTGCCATCTTCCAAGCTAAGGAGCCAAAGTCTAGCAACAAGTCTAGACATGTACAACGGAAAGCTCATCTAATCAGAGATTACGTGGAGCAAAAGGAAGTAGTGATAGAAAAGATTGCTACAGATGATAACATAGCAGATCCTCTCACTAAACCATTACGACAAGATAAGCATGAAGGGCACGTCAATTCTATGGGAATTAAACGTGTTCCTAAGTTGTAGTACTCTTTTATGGATCAGATTCATTCCCTTTTGTACTCTATACAACATCATCGTTTTGATATTTATATATTTTGTTTTTCATGTGGAATTGTGCGACAATTTTTGAACACCACAAAGTGAACTGAACGAACATTATATTTTTCAGTCCTTAATTGCCCTCATGAGCTGATAACTCTGGCAATTATTTTGTGACGTTGGTTGATGGTGGGTTCAACGAGCCATAAGTCAACAGGTTGACTGACCAATCACAGAGGCGATTTATACGGATATTTCGTAGGACACAATTGTGACATCGACGTGGAGTCCTAAATGTTTTATAACATTCGTTGCCCGGTCGTGGATAGGACTTCCATGGTGATCCTAAGAGTCGATTCTTTGACTATCGATTGTCTCTTGAGACTAAGGCGATTTTGGGTGACTTTGGTTTCTTTCTCACGGTCATCCGTAACAGGGGCCAAGTAGATTTTTTTCGGGTCATTTCATCTTTGTGCTTAGATCGGAAGGAGTTCGAGTTGAAGGAAATATTCAGCCTTTATCGTGTACTCGAAATTTCTCGGGGCCACTCGAGGAGTCAGAATCGAAATGCATGGCCATGCTCGGATACGGATTCGTTTTATCAGTTAAGTTACTCTCTAGTCGGGGAAACCACTCTAGATACAGATCGATTGTAAAATACGACCTTTGTGGATCCAGATCTGCAAATTGTTTTACATTGAGTGGGAGAAATTTTAAATGAATATGAGAATCGGTTATCGCACATACACTTGTACGGACAAGTGGGAGTTTGTTGGAGCTTGTGTCCTCCAGTTAGTGCGGATAACGTCATTGCACATACACTTGTACGGACAAGTGGGAGCTTGTTGGGGTTGGTGTCCTTAACAGTTAGTGCAAGGACTTATAAACCTCTAAAAGGATCAAAGGGTATACTTTGTATCATAATCAGTTGATCCACGTTTATCAATAACGGTTGGCTTGCTAGATAAGTTTGACGTTATTGTCATACAGATGGCGGTGATCAACTGGTCCCTAAAAGTCACACCTATAGGATACGTTTGAGAGATGTGACGGTATGAAAATACAGTCATGTAGATGCCAAATTTGACTAACCAGTTAGTCTGAGTTATTTGACTAATAATTAGTCAAAATGTGATGTTGAGATGTTATATTTAATACGGATTAAATATCATGGGCTAAAGGCGAATTAACAGATTAATTCGTAAAATTGAATATAAACGTTTTATATTTAATTAAATGTATATTGAATATAATTATACAATCTTTGTTTTGTCGGACACGTATTAATCATTCAGCTAACCCGTATTATTAGTTGATGCCTTAATTTCCGATAACCGATAACAGTTTATAATCAGACCGCGCCATATACATTTTAGCGATTTTGCGAACCAGACCATGAGCATAAACTAAAAGGAAGTGGAAGCCCACTTCCCTAGGGAGCCCATGGCCGAACGGTTTGGAGAGAACAAAAGAGAGGTTCTCCTCTCTTTTGTAACGTAATTCATTTGCTAATCAAAATTAGGTTTTTGGGAATTGTGCCTCCCGAATTCCGGATCTCACATCCAACACAACTCACAAAACTATCCTCTCAATATTGCAAAGGCAATTAGAGGATTTGATCTAGCACAAGGGCATATCTCGGGCTATCTTGGGTGCATCGTTTAGGAGGAGGTCTAATTTGATCTCTCATTGCCTTATTGCACTAGGACCGAAGGTTATTTCTAATCTTTATCGTTTCATTGTTATTTTCGTTTTATGACTATAAACTACATATAAATTTTGCGTTATAATCCTACAATTAAAGGGTAGTATACGGATATTAACCCACACTAAGAACCCAAAACAAAACCCCAACTTATAAAACATGAAATCATGAACTCTTAACACCAACTCCACCAACTATTCCTACCTCCACACATCGCTCACGATGTCGTATCAACTACATCATAAACTCTCCCGACACTAACTCCATGCACTACCAACTACCATCCACTAACGCTGCTAGCTCCATAATATATCATCCACTACCAAATCCAATATCAAGACACTGATAGACATCAAACGGAATGTTACATTCTACCACCCTTAAAAGGAACTTCGTCCTCGAAGTTTACTCACACTCATAACCTCATCATCCAACTGTCAACACTTAGTGAAATATTCTCACACTCCTAAACATCACACTACTACAAGCACGGCCATGACCTTTTAACAACATCAACCACAATATATACAACTTCATTCTTTATGCTACACCAACACTCTACTTCGAATTATACTACGACATGCACAATCATCAAACTCTCTTTTATCGCATCCTACTCCTCTTAAGATAAATGTTACGTCCTCGTAACTCACTAATACTATATCCTTAGTTATACCTTCTCATTATCCTCATCACCATCACATGTCATAGATAACCGCCTATAATCTAAACACTCGCTAATCATATATCCAAGGTTTTCTTACTTAAACATTTCTCATCCCTCAATTCATTCGGTACATCACCTAACCTATATCACAAAATCCTTAGCTTAACCAAAACTTCACTTGTTCCCTATTACCGCCAAAACGACATACTCCTCTATACGTGCACCATTTCCATACTCATAACTCACGATCCACAATTATTACGCACACTCTCACTAGACCCTCAAGTTCTTTTCTTTCATTACCGCAAAACTCATACATAACTTAACATGACACTAATTCCCAACACCCTACTCTCACTGTCTCAACGAAAGATTATGAACCACCTGCAGCTTTCAGATCATTACCGCACCTGCCATGACTATGTGCACCTATGCCTCATCTACAACAAGATCAAATGTATTGTAACAACTTCTGACAACTGTGTCCCATCAACGGAATATCACTACACCATGACAACAACGAAAACATATACAACTCTCTTTCATAACATATGCTACCCTCATTCCCAAACTAGTAAGAAACATCAACAAACAAAACAACAGTCTATATGTTCAACCAAAACTCACAGGGAACAGCAGCAAACAAAACAACAATCTATGTATAACTGGTATGTACTTTCGAAAACTCGTATCATAATCACCCCGCCTACGCCACCATAACCGGTGACGGCATCGCAACACCGCCACCAACAGCCGCACCGCAGTGCGAAAATACCCGCATCACAACACGAAGTACCGTGCCCGGATCACCACCCGGTAACCATACCGATAGACATCACAACCACATATAATTCTCATGAACACTGACTTAGCATAACTTTTCGGACAAGAAAAATTATTCAAATCCACTTTACTAATCACAACGCAACAAATTATATGAATTAAACAGATAAGAACCTCATGAATATCATCCCTCACACCATATCACGGAATAAAATATATCATGAATACATACAAGCATAACTAGCCATGCCAAATCAGTCAAATTATTACCTTTTTAAACATCATTCCATTACGTTATCGCATCCAACATATATTACAGCACATTCAGATAACAACTTTATGTCTATCACACCATACCACTTATCGTGAGGTCGGAATCTCACACAAACGTTTAGACACATCATAGACCCATAATCACATCCAACTAGTCAATCCTGATCACGTAAGTTACCACCTGTTAAAAGTTGCCTCTCACCCGAGCTTAACTCGTATGCCCCTCATAACACATTCTCCCATTCGCATAACCATCACCTCATGTCAAACATAACCATGCCATTACTATTCAACTATTAGCACCCGCCCCATCTAACCACATCTTATACTTCTTTACAACCATACATATCAATCCGGCCTCTACAAAATCAACCTCATTAGAATTGCTATCTTTCTAATATACCATCACCCTTGACCACTAGTCACAAACCATAACACTACCACTGTCCGGACATCAAACCTCTGAAGGGTAATATCCGTATAAAACCCATAAATTGAAGGATTATAACGCAAATTTTATACGTGATTAATAGTCATAAACGAAAAACACAATGAAACGATAAAGATTAAGTAATAACCTCCGGTCCTAGTGCAATTCGGCAATGAGAGATCAAAGTAGATCTCCTCCTAATTGTTGCACCCAAGATCGTCCGAGAAATGCCCTTGTGCTAGAATGAATCCTCTAATTGCCTTGCAATATTGAGAGGATTGTTTTGTGAATTTTATTTAGATGTGAGATCTAAAAGTTTTGAGAGAAATGTTTCTCAAAACCCTAATTTGTTTTTGCAAATGACAATTATTAGGTTACAAGTGAGGAGAGGGTCTCCTTTTTGTTTCCTCTCATTCGGCCAAACCGAGTGGGCTAGGAGGAAATGGGCTTCCATTTTCTCCTTATTTTTAACTCGTGGTCCGAGGCTAAAATGTATACAACGCGGTGTTTATTATAAACTGTCATCGGTTATCGGATATTAAATCATCAACTAATAACACGGATTAGTTGAATTATTAATACATGTCCGACAAAGACAATATTGTATAATTATATTCAATATACATTTAATTAAATATAAAACGCTTATATTCAATTTACGAATTAACCGCTTAATTCGTCTTAGCCATTTTTATTTAATCCGTATTAAATAAAATATCTCAACATCACATTTTGACTAATTATTAGTCAAATAACTCGGACTAACTGGTTAGTCAAATTTGGCATCTACATGACTGTATTTTCATACCGTCACATCTCTCAAACGTATCCTATAGGTGTGACTTTTAGGGACCAGTTGATCACCGCCATCCGTATGACAATAACGTCAAACTTATCTAGCAAGCCAACCGTTATTGATAAACGTGGACCAACCGATTATAATACAAAAGTATACCCTTTGATCCTTTTAGAGATTTATAAGTCCTTGCACTAATCGAAGGACACAGCCCCAACAAGCTCCCACTTGTCCGTACAAATGTATGTGCAATGACGTTATCCGCACTAATCGGAGGACACGGCTCAACAAACTCCCACTTGTCCGTACAAGTGTATGTGCGATAACCGATTCTCATATTCATTTAAAATTTCTCCCACTCAATGTAAAACAATTTGCAGATCCGGATCCGCAAAGGTCGTATTTTACAATCGATCTGTATCTAGAGTGGTTTCCCCGACTAGAGAGTAACTTAACTGATAAAACGAATTCGTATTCGAGCATGGCCATGCATTTCGATTCTGACTCCTCGAGTGGCCCCGAGAAATATCGAGTACCGATAAAGGCTGAATATTTCCTTCAACTCGAACTCCTTCCGATCTAAGCACAGCATGAAATGACCCAGAAACAATCTACTTGGCCCCCTGTTACGGATGACCGTGAGAAAGAAACCAAAGTCACCCAAAATCTGCCTTAGTCTCAAGAGACAGTCGATAGTCAAAAGAATCGACTCCTAGGATCACCATGGAGGTCCTATCCACGACCGGGCACCGAATGTTGTAAAACATTTAGGACTCCACGTCGATGTCACAATTGTGTCCTACGAGATATCCGTATAAATCGCCTCTCGTGATTGGTCGGTCAACTTTGTTGACTTATGGCTCGTTGAACCCACCATCAACCAACGTCACAAAATAATTACCTTGAGTTATCAGCTCACGTGGGCAATTAAGGACCAAAAATATTATGTTTGTTCAGTTCACTTTGTGGTGTTCAAATTTGTCGTACAAAACCACATGAAAAACAAAATATAAAAATTATCAAAACGATGATGTCGTATAGAGTACAAGAGAGAATGAATCTAATCCATAAAAGAGTACTACAACTTAGGAACACGTTTAATTCCCATGGAATTAACATGCCCTTCATGCTTATCTTGTCGTAATGGTTTAGTGAGAGGATCTGCTATGTTATCATCTGTAGCAATCTTTTCTATCACTACTTCCTTTTGCTCCACGTAATCTCGGATTAGATGAGCTTTCCGTTGTACATGTCTAGACTTGTTGCTAGACTTTGGCTCCTTAGCTTGGAAGATGGCACCTCTATTGTCGCAATAGATGGTGATCGGGTCATTCGAACTAGGCACTACAGATAGTCCATGTAAGAATTGACGCATCCATATCGCTTCCTTTGTAGCCAGGACGCGGCATAGTACTCGGACTCGGTCGTAGAATCTTTGTAACAGTTTGTTTGGAACTCTTCCGGTGACTGCAGCGCCATTAAGAGTAAAAACGAATCCAGACCGAGATTTCGAGTCATCTCGATCCGTTTGGAAGCCGGCATCTCACAGAACCGGTTGCGCATAGCTTTTGTTCGCCTCCATAAGTCAATGCCCAATCTTTAGTCCTCCGTAGGTACTTAAGAATGTTCTTGACACCATCCAATGTGATTCACCTGGATCTTTGTTGGAATCGACTTGTCATACTTAATGCATATGCCACGTCCGGACGTGTGCATATCATGGCATACATGATTGATCCTATAGCCGAGGCATAAGGAATCCGTGTCATGCGCTCTTTCTCTTCCGGTGTCTCTCGGTGACCGAGACTTGCTCAAATGCACCCCGGAGCCATAGGAAGAAACCCCTTCTTGGAGTTAGTCATGCTGAATCTCTCTAGGACTTTGTCTATGTAAGACTCTGATCGAGAGATAACATCCGTCGTGATTTATCTCGATAGATACGGATGCCTAGAATTCTTTGTGCCTCACCCAGATCTTTCATCCGGAAATGGTTTTTCAACCATACTTTCACCGAAGTTAAGAGAGGTATGTCATTCCCAATCGAGTATGTCATTGACATACAATATTAGGAAGACAATCTTGCTCCCACTCGACTTGATATAAAGACATGGTTCCTCGACCGATCGAGTAAATCCATTTTCTTTAATCACTTGGTCGAAGCGATGATTCCAACTCCGAGATGCTTGCTTAAGTCCATAAATGGAACGCTTAAGCTTGCACACTTTCTTAGGATGTTCGGATCGATGAAACCTTCGGGTTGTACCATGTACAACTCTTCCTCCAAAAAACCGTTTAAGAAGGCGGTTTTCACATCCATTTGCCAAATTTCATAGTCATGAAAAGCGGCAATCGCTAAGATAATCCGAATGGAACGCAACATGACTACGGGTGCAAAAATTTCATCGTAGTGCAAACCTGGCACTTGGGTGAAACCTTTAGCAACTAGTCGTGCTTTATAGATATCTTGTTGACCTTCCACAGAATGCTTTATCTTGTAAAGCCATTTGCATTGAAGGGGACGAACCTTAGCAGGTAAGTCAACAAGATCCCATACGTTGTTCTCATACATAGAGTCCATCTCGGATTGCATGGCCTCAAGCCATAGCTTTGAGTCGGAACTAGTCATGGCACCTTTATAGGTTGCGGGTTCACTACTCGTTAAGAGTAGAACGTCATCTATGTCATGTTCCTCGACCATACCAATGTATCTGTCTGGAGGAATAGAGACTCTTCCCGACCTCCTAGGTTCCTCAGGAATATTCACCGCAGCCGGGATTGAAGGAATTGGTTCCTCCAATGGTTGCTCGGTATTTGGTTCTGGAATCTCCGACAGGTCGAAGGTTCTATCACTCTTTGCATTCTCGAGAAATTCCTTCTCCAAGAATGTCGCACTAGCCGCAACAAAAACACGTTGTTCGGTTGGCGAATAGAAGTAATGACTAAGTGTTCCTTTAGGATACCCTATAAAGTATGTCTTGACCGATCGCGGGCCGAGCTTATCCTCGTGTCTCCACTTGACATAAGCCTCGCAGCCCCAAACCCGTATAAAGGACAAGTTAGGGACCGTTCCCTTCCATAGCTCATATGGAGTCTTGTCAACAGCTTTAGACGGACTTCGGTTAAGTATTAGAGCAGCTGACAGAAGAGCATAACCCCACAATGAGTCAGGCAACACGGTGTGACTCATCATGGATCGAACCATATCAAGTAGTGTTCGATTTCTCCGTTCGGACACACCATTCAATTGAGGTGTTCCAGGTGGAGTTAACTGTAGGGCAATCCCACAGTCCTTAAGGTGTTGATCAAACTCGTGAGAAAGATACTCGCCACCACGATCTGAACGTAGTGTTTTAATCTTTCTACCCGTGAGGTTCGTACCCTATTCTGGTATTCTTTGAATTTCTCAAAAGATTCACTTTTGTGCTTCATTAAGTAGACATAGCCATATCTACTTAAATCGTCCGTGAAAGTGATGAAATACCTATAGCCTTCTCGTGCGGTGATTGGCATAGGCCCACATACATCCGTATGTATGAGTCCTAATAGGTCAGCAGCGCACATTCCAACACCTTTGAAGGAAATTCGAGTCATCTTACCGATGAGACATGATTCACACGTGCCAAATGATTGAAAATCAAAGGCCGAGATAGCTCCATTCTTTATGAGCTGTTTTACGCGTTTCTCATTAATGTGTCCCATACGGCAGTGCCATAGATACGTTTGATCTTTGTCACCAACCTTTAACTTTTTATTCATTACGTGTAATATTTCGGTGGTCGGATCTAAAACATAAATTCCGTTCATGGAGGCGCCTTGCCATAAATCATATCGTGTAAAGAGAAAATGCACGTATTATTCTCTATTACAAATGAAAAACCAAGTTTGTCAAGTGCGTAAACCGAAATAATGTTTTTCGAAAAAGATGGGTACATAATAGCAGTCATATAATGACAACTCAAATCCGCTAGGAAGTTGGATCACATATGTCCCCTTTGAGATGGCAGCCACTCTTGCTCCATTCCCAACACGCAGTTCCACCTCACCCTTTACGAGGGGTTCGATGTTTCGGAGCCCCCGCACATGATTACACAGATGAGAACCACAACCAGTATCAAGTACCCAAGTTCGTAACTTGCGTGGTTAATCTCAATCATATGAATAAAAGTAGAAGAAGAAGACATACCAACGGGTTTAACACGACCTGCCTTTAAGTCCTCATGATATACAGGACATGTACGCCTCCAATGCCCAGTCTTGTGGCAATGATGGCATTCCATGTTTTCATTCTTGCTCTTTGTCGCGCCCGATGAGGTGCTCGACTCACCAGGCCCACTCTTACCTGATCCCGACTTCTTAAACTTCGGTTTACCTACCGCTAGGCCTGGCTGAACTTTGCCCTTTCCCTTGTCCTTGTTTGACACAACGAGAACATCTTGTTTGGGCTCCCACTGAACTTCATGTCCTTCTCTCGTACGAGAAGGGAGTGCGGTTCATGGGGACTTTTCTTCAAATCATTCATATAGTAATTCGCTCTAAATTGCGAAAACCCATCGTGGAGTGAGTGAAGCATGCGGTCAATAACAATGTTCTCGCTGATCTTACAATCAAGCGTCTCCAACTTCTCGACATTCTCAATCATGCTGAGAATGTGTGGGCTAACCGGTTGGCCCTTTCGGAGTCTCGCATCAAAGAAGCGAGTGGTATGCTCATAGGTCACGATTCTCGGTGCTTTCGAGAATTCCTTGGTGAGCGTGGTGAAAATCTTGTTTGCACCTTGGGCTATGAAGCGTTTCTGCAAATTGGGTTCCATTGCAAAAATGAGTACGTTTTTAATCGCACCCGCTTCCAATGCGAAATCGCTATACTTGTCGATCTCGTTAATTCGGCCGTGGGGCTGGGTTTGACGGCATGGGCTCAGCGAAATTTGAGCTTTCCGTCGCAGCGGCGAGCATTCCGTAATCTTTGCCTCCCGATCCATGAAGTTTGATCCATCATTCTTGATCGAGTTGTCGATTCATCCGATTCATGAAGATCCGAAGCCAGGACTCACGGTCCAATGTGGCACTTGGCATTGGGTCGTTCAAGTGACCAGCCATATTGTTATTAGCAGTTTATGTGAACGTGATCTACACTGAAAAAGAAAGAAAAACCAAAACGAAATAAGCAACTCATCGAGGTGATTTAAGTCTATTAAAATTTATTTTAATCGTGTAGACTCATTGCACTTGTATAATTGATCTCCCTCAAGAATAATACAAGTGATCCCAAGACTCAATTTCCGTAAATTGATAAGCCAACTGTTTAGCTAGTTCTTCCGTAAAAACTCTTGGTCGATAGATTTCTGTAAATCCTATCTATAGTCCACCATGATCACAGGATCGTACGAGTGACCATAGTGTTGAGATAAAATAAGTCAATCGGTTCCAACTTACCCGACGTAGAAGGGGTCATATTATGCCTACCGACGAAGAAGGGATTCATTGGAGTTTGACCTATAAAGACCGTTCTCAATTTTTGTTTATACGAGGAAGATCCCATCAACTAAGTTTCAATTCATTTTAAGTGAACGAATAACTAGCAACTGCGTGAATGAATTAATTTAGATGATGGCTTGAATCGTGTGACATGCGAATGTCATAGAAAACTAACGCGTGACCTCTACATGAGTCAGTTTTCATGCAAATATTAGGTGGTTTGGTTTTTAGGCGGAATATGATGCATACTATCGTTACGATAAAATAAATAAATGAATGCGATACGTAAATAAAAATTCCTAGTGTGGCCTATCCTAGTAAAAAGAACATAATACAACTTTGGAATCCACTGTTGGACCCGAAAAGCTTGTCTTGATGTTCCATCTTTGTCCATGTAGCGGGAGTGAGCATCCGGTCTCCTTCTTTAGTCTTCTCAAAATTACAATTAAAATTTACAAAATATAAACCTATTTACATTCTAAATAAAAACTGTAATTAAAAGAAATAAAGGGAGATACGAGATCTCAAAATACAACCAAGACCGTGTTCCATCATTACGGTAACACGTTCTACTAAGGCCACACTAAGTTACAACCGTTTGTAAAAAAATAAATAAATACGTGAATAAAAGCATTCAAAACATTCAAAAACGATAAATAAAATGCATCAACTAAATTAAATTTATTCGTGACATAATTCCGTAATTATGTTAAATTTATCCAAACCACCTCTAATGATTAAAATTATGTGACAAAACCGCTTTAATCAACTTAATTTTAATCCGTGATAATCCGTTACTTTAAATCGTTTTAAAATAACTAAATGGTACGTGAGTGAACCGTTTCACTATCAAGCGAATGCACAAAATCCGTATTGTACACATTTTTGGCCGGAAAAAAAAAAAAAACAAAATTTTTTTTTTTTCTTCTTTCACGTCTGACCGTGAACAGTACCAAATTTTTTTTTTTTTTTTTTTTTATTTTGAAGCTAAAAGCCGAGAGCTCAAAAGGCCAAAAAAAAAAAATTCAAGCGGCTCAAAAAAAACGAGAGCCTCATCAAGACAAACAAAATCGATTTGTTAAAAACCAATTGTAAATTGAACATAATCCGTATAGAATTGAAATTACAATTGAAACAACTTTAACATATTGCAATAATTATCGATTAAAATTACAATATGCAAAGAACGATTAAAAACATGAGATCGAATGATCTATCAAAATTGTGTGGCACGCAAAACGATGCAAAAATCAGAAAAAACAGGCCGTGAGCATGAAGGCCACACGGTTTTCCAAAATAAAATTTGGCCGAGACAAAAAAAATTGCCACACGAAATTTTATGCAATCATTTTGATAGATCTTTAACATATTGCGATGAATATCGATTACAAAACAATATGCAAAGATCAAAATGAAAACAAGACAAACGACAACCAACACCGTGTAACCAAGACACGGATCCCAAGGCACAAAAAAAAACAAAAACGCAGCAATTAAAAAAAAATTGCCGAGATAAAAAAAATGTGCCGCAAGGAATTTAATCAAAAAAAATATCGATTCAAAATCCGTTTGATGAAAATCACATAGAAAAATTTACGTGGCCTCGCTCTGATACCACTTGAAGGGTAATATCCGTATAAAACCCATAAATTGAAGGATTATAACGCAAATTTTATACGTGATTAATAGTCATAAACGAAAAACACAATGAAACGATAAAGATTAAGTAATAACCTCCGGTCCTAGTGCAATTCGGCAATGAGAGATCAAAGTAGATCTCCTCCTAATTGTTGCACCCAAGATCGTCCGAGAAATGCCCTTGTGCTAGAATGAATCCTCTAATTGCCTTGCAATATTGAGAGGATTGTTTTGTGAATTTTATTTAGATGTGAGATCTAAAAGTTTTGAGAGAAATGTTTCTCAAAACCCTAATTTGTTTTTGCAAATGACAATTATTAGGTTACAAGTGAGGAGAGGGTCTCCTTTTTGTTTCCTCTCATTCGGCCAAACCGAGTGGGCTAGGAGGAAATGGGCTTCCATTTTCTCCTTATTTTTAACTCGTGGTCCGAGGCTAAAATGTATACAACGCGGTGTTTATTATAAACTGTCATCGGTTATCGGATATTAAATCATCAACTAATAACACGGATTAGTTGAATTATTAATACATGTCCGACAAAGACAATATTGTATAATTATATTCAATATACATTTAATTAAATATAAAACGCTTATATTCAATTTACGAATTAACCGCTTAATTCGTCTTAGCCATTTTTATTTAATCCGTATTAAATAAAATATCTCAACATCACATTTTGACTAATTATTAGTCAAATAACTCGGACTAACTGGTTAGTCAAATTTGGCATCTACATGACTGTATTTTCATACCGTCACATCTCTCAAACGTATCCTATAGGTGTGACTTTTAGGGACCAGTTGATCACCGCCATCTGTATGACAATAACGTCAAACTTATCTAGCAAGCCAACCGTTATTGATAAACGTGGACCAACTGATTATGATACAAAAGTATACCCTTTGATCCTTTTAGAGATTTATAAGTCCTTGCACTAACTGTAAAGGACACCAGCCCCAACAACCTCTTACACTCATCTCTAAACATTACGATTTCTTTCCTATCTTTGGTTAACATCCCAAATAACGAACATCAAATCCATCAACAAAATTACCTCAACATTCTTTCCACTATTATCCTTAATTGTATCATCATCTAACTCTCCACCAAAATCTCATATCATGCAGATATTCTACCAACTTCTTACTTTCCTTAATTCCTCAAAACTCAAGACTAATCATGTTGTCCCGAAACTCCTGTATAACCATCAACTAACATCCTCATGATTGGTATCACACATCTCGACGACTCCTTACCTCTATATCACATAACTCCGGTCAACATTTTCCTAGTTTTACTCCCCTCATTCTTTTCTTTTACACTCGACAAAATCAATTAACCATAAAACTCCTTATTACTTCTTCCTAACTCTTTAGTGCTCCGATTATCTTCTCATTGCTCCAAAACTCAAATCCCATTATTTCTTGTCGATATTATCTCACTCTTCCTTACCATGGATCTTCTCTTATCATGCTAGCACTCTCACTTATCACCAATCAATCTACACGGTCAGTCCACGCCATTTTTTTTTATTTTTTTTTCAATCCCAAACTCATTTCATACTGTTAACTGCCCAAGAAAATCACACATTAGTTCCACCTCTTGACAAACCAAATTCCCAAACTCACTCGCTATTTGCAAACCCACATCGCTGCATAACTCAATCTAAGCTCTTTATACCCCATTTCTTTCCATTTACCTATAACGACCTTTCCATTACATATATTCTTAACCAACTGAGTGATATCTACCTCCCTTCATAATCCTTAAACATCCAAAGTTATCACCATATGCGTCTCTCATTTCAATCTTTTATTCACACGTTCCATAAACTTACATCACCCTTTGCCCACATTCACTTACTTTTACATTACTCAACACACAATCATATCACTCATCCCGTCTCATAAAACATGCTCTTGTTGGAATATGTGTCCTCCGACAATAATGCGATCACAACTGTTGATCATGATGATCACATGTTTAAGTCTCATTTTAAAGAATACAATTGGGAAGTAATATTTTACTGTCAACTGGTCCACACATATCGGTAATGATTGGTGACTAGAGTTTGACATTTCTTGTCGTGAGACGGTGGTGACAGATTGATCCCCTTAGGTCATACCTAAAGGGTAACACTCTTAATTGATCATTTAATTGATCGTATGACGATACGGGTCAATTAAATTTCTTAAAAATTGACGGACGATTTTGGAAGTAAAATTTACGTATCTCATTATAATCTGATTAAATAAGATACGGTCTAAGTAATCGAATTGTTTCATTAATTAGATGAAATTATTGTTTAAGGAAACAATTGCATTTGAATGAATAAATTATTATAAATACAAGTTATTGTGATTTATAATTGGTAAAATATTTTGGTACAAGTAATTATGAATTACTAAGTTGGTTTTTGTATATGACGTATTTTTATTAATACGTTGATTTTTAATATGTTAAAAATACATAACAATTTTATGTGACATGTGACATGTGACATATGACAAATTGACAATTTGACAAAGATAAAATGGAGTCCATTTTATCCATGTATACCGAAATTAAGGGGAGGATTAGGCATATATTGTGTTGATTATGTTAGTGGTAAACATAATCATTTCCTACTTAACTAGCCATGCAAAACCTAGTGGTCATTGTGAAGACAAACTAGTGCATGCATTGGTCCCTTCTCTTCCCCCCTTTACCCGGTTTTTCATAGGAGCAAAGCCAAGGGTTTTTGCCTTATAATTTATCATATGCACTACATTAAACATTAGTGCATTAGCTCATTATTTTCATTCATTTAAAAATAAGAATTTTAGAGAGATAAAAAGCTTCCTTTTCTTCCTCCTCTCAACCGAAATATAGAGAGACAAAATAATATTTTTGGGTCAATTTTTATGTAAAATTAGTATTATTCTAGTAATAATAATATTAATTTTATTAAGATTGTTATCTTGGGTATAATACTTTTGGGAGGGATTCTCTTCTTGAATCCTAGTTCATCCATTAAGGAGAGCTCAAGAACAAGAGAGTAGGAGAACTCTCTTGTGCCCTTAAGATCCGAAAAAGCAATGTAAGATGATGATTTCTTCTTTAATTACATTTTTGTTTGCATGCATAAGATCACCATTTAATTTTATGACTAAATTAAAATCACTACATAATATGAATATGTTGAGTATAGAGATATAGATTTCTAACAAGCGGTATCAAGAGCCTTGGTTGTTTGCATGCAAATCGGTTATAGTTTTTCCGAGTTATACGATTAACATATAAAACTTGTAAATTTGTGTTATTATGAGATATCACGAAATAAATTTATGCATGTTAAGTTTCTGGTCCTAAAATATTTTTAGGATATTTTGGTTATTTTATGGATTTTTATTGTTCATCTTATAATGTAATGGCATTAAAAATGTGATTTTATGATTAAAATGTCATTTTCGGACTACAATTAGCTAAACTTCGAATTTTCCAGTGATTTTTGGATATGTTATCACATGTATTATTTTTAGATGACCTGTAAATTTTCATAATTTTTGGAGTTCTTATGCTCGAAAAATGGATTTTTCATGTTTAAAATCGGATTTAGATGAAAAATAGGTTAATATGAGATAAATTTCGAATCTGGTCATAGAAATTTAGTATGTTGTCACATGCAATTTTACAAGATGTGTGTAAAATAATAGGCTATATTGAAGTTTTTATGCATGATTTATGAATTTTTGATGAAAAATAGCATAAATAGTGACTTAATTAGTGAATAATTGCTAAAACATACTCTATGACTATGGAAAAACGTCACATGTTGCATTTTATTATCTTTTTCAGATCTAAAATTGAAAAGTTGATGAATATAATTTTTCTCATGTTTTTATGATTTTTATTGATAAATCCAATAAACCGCAACATAGTTTTTCCGATAATTTTACGAAATTTTAACCTAAGTTTTTGAACATTATGAGTGTCATGGTATTTTTCCAGAATGTTCATAAGTTTAAATTTTGAATTTTGAATTTATTTGGATTTTTGTGATTTATTTGAAGTTTATAGCATTTTTATTATAATTTTAGGTCCATTAATGAACAATTTTAGAAATATGAGTTAATTATGGTCAAATAGTTAGTGGAGACTAATTTTGAGTTCTAAGAGGTTAGGGTAATTAACTTAAGCATAAATATGAATTTATGTATTTTATTGTGATTTTAAAAGGTTGAATCACGCAAATCCGTAAAAACCGTTAAATATACGATATTGGCTCCTTAAAGGCGGATTAGCATAAAATTGGGCATGTTCATACATATTATAATGCTGCATTTTATTTATGATTGTCATAATTTTATTTTATGTAACTTTTGAATTATGTAATTTTACTTAGTATGGCCTTAGTTTTTAATTGGTATTACCCGAAATGTATGGGAATATCGATTCGGTTGTAATTTATTGTGATCTCGTATCACCGTTTTATAATTTAATAGATTTATTTTATTTTAATTACAAATGTATAATAGGAAATTATGTAATTTGTTATGTAATTTATTTATTCCGGAGTTCCTTGAAGACGGTGTCACAAAAGATGGCGATACATAAAGACGGTGTTACCTCGAGATGCGTGCCACAACCGAAGTTCAAGGGACCAATGGAGTTGGTTTCCGAATATGTAATAGTTAATTAGATTTTCTATTTTAGGAAGGCCATACTAGGATTTTTTTTATGCTTTGCATTTTATTTATATGTTGCATGCATCGCTAAATCGCCATAACTAAAACATGCATTATCATTTAATCGAGTTTTTCGACCGTGTCAATTAGAATTATCGTAGTTCACCGCTTTAGTTCACTTAAAACGTGATAGATAATAAATTGACATGACCTCTCGCTAAAATAATCAATTGAGACATAGCCTTACCAAATAGTAGAAACCATGAAAACCTATTTCGCGAGGGAGTGCACTCGGCCCCGGGGTACAAACCTTGTTACGTAGGGGAAGTGGGTGATAAATGTCTATCCACCGAATTCATGTTGATAAGGGATGAATCGGCCCTACCGTGCCCAAGTTGATGTGGATTTGGATCATGGACACATTTATTCGAAATTTGGATTGAGCTCAACGGAAGTATTCGTGACCGTAGTCGCATGTGTTCCGGGCTAAAGATAAATGTTAATGTAATTTTATCGACCAAGAGTTCTAAAAGTAGAATCGATTAAAGCGTTAATCCACCGAGTTATATTGATAAGGGATGAATCGGCCCTACCGTGCCCGAGTTAATATGAATTTGGGTCTTGGAATCATTTATCTAGTTGGGTAGAGGTCACTAGAAAAATGCAATAAAACTTGTTTAAACTTATTTTTACGAGTATTATTATTATTATTAAAACGACAAATGTTTTATTCCTTCTATATTTTGTTTTGTAGACCGCTCTTATTT
This sequence comes from Silene latifolia, assembly GCF_048544455.1. Lineage (NCBI taxonomy): Eukaryota > Viridiplantae > Streptophyta > Magnoliopsida > Caryophyllales > Caryophyllaceae > Silene > Silene latifolia. Next base: position 84,214,185 of record NC_133528.1, read on the forward strand.
CTCATAACAAATGGCAAATCCAAACACCAACGCCACGCCTCTCACTAATACTTCATGGCTCCGATCCTTTATGGATCGTTGTAAACTTGAAAAGAATGGGTCAAATTTCTCCGATTGGGATGCCCAACTCAAACTAGCCGCCCAAGGTGACGACAAGCTTCGTTACCTTACCGAGGCCTCTCCACCCGAACCTACCACTAGGTCGACCGCCGCCACAAGGGAAGCATATGAGGCTTACCATAAGGAGTCCGCCGCAATGAAAAACGTGTTGATCTTTGCGATGGAGGCGGATCTCCAAAGGAGAGCCTTTAAGATGGGCACCGCTAATGAGATTTACTCCAAGCTTGTGACAATGTTTTCACAAACTCCGCGGATCGTCCAATATGAGGCGGCCGCGGCATTCTTTGATCTCGACTTCAAAGAGGGCCAAAAGGTTAGCCCTCATGTGCTCAAATTAATGGAGCTATTCGAGACCTTGAAAATTCAAAAGGTTGAAATCCCCAAAGAACTCATTGTAGATAGGATTCTACACTCCTTATCCAAAGTCAAGGCATATGTTCAATTCCGGGTGAATTTTAACATGCAAGACAAGGATGTATCTCTTGAAGAATTGCACAAGTTACTTGTGCAAGCCGAAAGGGACATGGAGTTAAATGTGAACCCACCCAAGGATGTGCTTAACATTAGCACCAAAAGCAAGGGGAAGTTCAAGAAGAATGGGAGGAAGGGTAAGAAACAAGCTCCCACTTTCACCAAAGCTAAGACTTATGAAGCTAGCACTTCAAAAATCAAGAAGGGTCCTCTCGATAAATGCCATTATTGTAATGGTGTTGGACATTGGAAAAGAAATTGTTCCAAATACCTTGGTGATATTAATTTGGAAAGATTACTCCAGTAGGTAAATGACTATCCTTTCTTTTATGTTTCTATTTCAACTATGGTATTGTGATACAAAGTTGTGATAATGTATCCCCTTTTTATTGTAAATAGGGCCTCCACCAAGCAAGGACAAAGGAAAAGAAAAGCAAGCTTGAGAAACCATCGAGAAGCTAGGAATAGCTTCCATGAAGCTTTGCTTTTTATTGTCTTATTTTAATTATGTTTCGGATTTTAGAACCTTTTAATTTCCGTGTTCGACATAGAAATGTATTTTGGATAATTGGTTGTATTTTGGATAATGGTGGCTTGGTTTGCAACCCAAGTCACCCGTTCTATCGTTTTATCCTTGTTCTAAAATTCGTCTTTACATGCTTGCTCATAAAAACATATGATTATTCACTTAAAGTGATCTAATAGACAATTATAAAGATGGGATTCATTATATGTCCACATGCTTAAGGCTTGTGTATGATCATTTACAAAGTGTCATTGAGTTTATGAACTCTCTTAAAGGAATGTCAATCAACCAAGTACACTTACAAAATCTAAAACTATTAGTCAAACCTATGAGATAGTCCTCCTTATACTTCAAATCATTATTTGTGTCCCATAAGCTATCTTTGAATCTCTAGTTTATTTATTCTAAAGATAGAGTGGGAGAAAATAAGGACACAACACCAAGCAACACCAAGATAAATTTGTGTACTTGTGTATACGAGATCTACGCAAGGAAGAATGATTTGAATAAAGGTATATCTATTTATATAGTATACCCAATAGATGAGATCTATGGTCTCAAATAAAGCTACATGACAAAAGAGACCAAGTGAAGTAATCAAAGGAATATTTTCTCAAGATAACTACACGAGGAGACCAAAAGAAAGTTTTGGAAGAAAAATGACAAATGTAAAGTCTTAACAAGAGTTTTGACTAATGTAAAGTCTTAACAAGATTTTTGACTAGTTTATGATAAATTTTAACCAATAGTTTCAACCTTAATATTTACTTAAGAGCCTAAATGAATCAAAGTAACATCCTAGAAAATAAACAAGATTTATGACTAGAGGTTGCAAGGATTGATATACCGATATCTTCAATAGCTAAGTTTTAACCACGCTAATGTCATTACTTAACCTCATTATGAAAATGAAATGGTTAAACCTCCTTCCAAAAGGGTATTTCGAAGGACGTGTTTTAGATATTATTTATATTTGAATAATGACATTGCTACACATCATTATGATATGAATAAGTTAGAGATTAAAATCTCTTTCCATAAGGTTAAGATGAGACTGAAAGATCATAGATCCATATTAGACTCTCTAATAAAATTAATTTATCTCATAAATTGTTATTTAGGTGATCTATGTAACATGCATGCTAATATGAAAGCATAATAAGAAAGTATAAGGAAAAATAATTTCCTTACATTGAATTTGTGGTAAAAAGGGCACAAGCTAGTTCACCTTACTAGCTTGTTCTTGAGCTTAAACCAAATGGAAGATCCTCCTTGCAAATCTTCAATAAGAAGATCTCCTTCTTGTTGCACCCAAGAACTAACCCAAGAAAAATAACAAGTATGTACTAGTAACTTGTTAATATGAACCCTTGATAATAATTAGTAATATTACTAACTAATCTTAGTAATATTAGTAGTGATGTATTATTATTTTTTAGAGAGATAGAGGAAAAATGTTCACATGCAAAGTAGTGGAGTATGTAAGTAAGGTAGAGTGAAATGTGAACAATATATGGAGTGTATGGGAAGGGAAGTGGCGGGTGGAAGAGTGTGGAAGTGGACAATTTTTGTTTTATATTTTTATCTTACATCACATGCAAAATCTTGTATAAGATAAAATATGGTAGTATACAAAATAAGGTGAAATGATTATGTGAGTAATCATCCACTACACTTATTTTACACGGTCCACTTGACCATTTACGGGTCCATGTTGGTTCTTATATTTGTCGCATAAATCCGTGTAATTTTTATTTTAAACATCGTATCATGTTTAAATACTTCCATAATTAATTCGTCCAATTCACTCCGTAAATATACGTGTACCACTACACATATTATTTACGTACTAATATTAATCACATTAATCAATTAGTACAATTTTAGTAAATTAACAGTTAATTAACTAAAACCCGTTTCCCAAAACTTATTATTTAATTATCGCATAATTAAATAATAACTGCCGCTCCTCGAGTTCGCAAATCGAAATCTCTCTAAAAATAATCGACTAACCTCTTAGTCTATAAATCAAGGGACTAAACAAATTGTATCTCATACAATTAATTAGTTATCAATTGGGGTTCGTTCCTTTAGGTGTGACCGAAAGGGTCGATTGATCACCACCGTCTCACGACAATAACGTCAAACTCTAGTCAACCAACCATTATTGATTTACGTTAATCAAGCGACGAGGATCAAATAATTAAATATCGATGATATTCCATTAATGAGATTTATTATGTTAACGCACTATTGTGGAGGACACTAACTCCAACAATCTCCCACTTGTTCGACACAAGGTGTGCGCTACCAATTCTCTTGTCCGTTTTAATCTCCCACTCAATGCAAGGTGTCTTTCAAGTCGTACTTGCACATGAACACATCGTGAGTGGTTTTCTCGATCGGGAGTGTGACTACCTGACCGGAAAAATCTCTCACAGATTACTTCCGAGCGTGGCCACGCATTTGTAGTCATTAACTCCTCGAGTGGCCTTGAGATATAGTTACCCAACGTGGGTGGACAATTCTGTATGCCCGGCCTATCTATCCTATTGCACAATACTGACTCACCATGACCTAGTAAATGCCCTTTTGGCCTCCTTTCACGGCACGACCTAGGACAAAAACCAAAGTCACTCGGAAAGCGCACCTACTCGGATAATAGTCTCGATCAAAAGAATCGACTCATTAGAACATCTTAGAGATCCCCGCCACGACCGGGCGTCTATAATAGAACTTAGGGACTCTCTAAATGGTCCTTTGTCCCGGCAAAGTGTCACACACTCTGCCTATGTAATCGACCAGTCATCACATATGACCTTATGGTGTTGAACAACCATCATTCGACTTACAATCTAGTCACTCCGAGACGTCACCTCATTAAGTGACTAGGGACAAAATACAATGTTAATCTTATTCACTTGAATAGTGTTCAACATTGTCTCCACAACTTATTCAGATAAACAAGGTATTAAAATTTAGTCACACTAAATAAAAGATTCATAAAAGAATGAATACGAAAACAATGAATGTGATTATCATATATATAATAAAAGATACACTATCCAATTATTACATATCCATAATCTAAAGAAAATCTGGTACTCGTCTCAATCCCATAGCGACGACATGACCATCATGCTTAGCCTTTGATAAAGGCTTGGTTAAAGGATCAGCAATATTATCATCTGTCCCAACCTTACAAATGTCAATTTCCTTCCTTTCCACATAATCTCTAATTACATGGTATTTCCTTTCAATGTGTCTAGATTTGTTACTAGACTTAGGCTCTTTGGCTTGAAAAATAGCTCAACTGTTATCACAATATAGAGTGATAGGATCTTTGCCGGAATGGACTACTCCTAGCCCCTCCATGAATTGCCTAATCCAAACAGCTTCCTTCGCAGCCTCTGTTGTAGAATCCGCGGTAACACTTTGCTTGAAGCTCTTCCAGCAAATAGCTCCTCCATTTAGCATGAACACGTAGCCGGATTGGGATTTCATGTCATCCCGATCGGTTTGGAAACTTGCGTCCGTGTAACCTCTTACACACAACTCAGTTTCTCCTCCAAACACTAAGAACGAATCCTTAGTCCTTCTCAAGTACTTAAGGATGTTCTTTACGGCTATCCAGTGACTCTCACCAGGCTTGGCTTGATACCGACTTGTCATGCTCAAGGCATACGCAACGTCGGGACGAGTGCAAATCATAGCATACATGATAGACCCAACAGTGGAAGCATAAGGGACGGTCTTCATGTGTTCAATGTCCTTAGGGGTGGAGGGAGGCGTGACTTGCTCAAAGTAATCCCTTGGCCCATAGGTAGAAATCCTCTCTTGGAGTCTTTCATATTGAACCGGTCAAGAACTTTGTCAATATAAGCTTCTTGACTCAATGCTAGTATCCTCTTGGACCTATCCCTATAGATCCGGATACCTAAGATTCGTTGTGCCTCTCCCAAGTCCTTCATTTGGAAGTGTTTCCCTAGCCACTCCTTAACGGAAGTGAGTGATGGAACATCATTCCCAATGAGCAATATGTCATCCACATATAGGACAAGGAATGCAACCTTACTCCCACTAAACTTCATGTATAAACACGGTTCTTCCACACTTCTAGTGAAACCATATTATTTAATAACATGATCAAAGCGATGATTCCAACTCCTAGATGCTTGCTTAAGACCATAGATGGACCTTTTAAGCTTACACACCTTCTTAGGGTTAGATGTATCCACAAAACCTTCAGGTTGTATCATGTACACCTCTTCTTCTAGAATCTCATTCAAGAAGGCGGTTTTGACATCCATTTGCCAAATCTCATAATCATGAAATGCGGCAACCGCTAAGATTATCCTAATAGACCTAAGCATAGCGACTGGAGCGAAGGTTTCGTCATAGTGTAAACCATGAACTTGGGTGAAACCTTTTGCCACCAATCTAGCTTTGTAAACATCCACATGTTTATCCACGCTGAGCTTAATTTTATAAATCCATTTACACTGAAGGGGTCGCACTCCCTCAGGTAAATCCACCAAGTCCCATACTTGGTTCTCGTACATGGAATCCATTTCGGACCGCTTGGCTTCTAGCCAAAGCGAGGAGTCGGGACTAGACATGGCCGATTTGTAGGTAGTGGGTTCATCACTTTCAAAAAGTAACAAAACACCATCCTCTTCGATGTTACCAAGGTAACGGTCAGGTGGATTAGAAATCCTACTTGACTTTCTAGGAACAATTACCGTTTCAGAGGAAGAGGGAATGCTATCCTCCACGTTCTCCTCTACCTCATTCTCGGTTTGTGGCTCTCGAACTTCTTCAAGTTCAAATTTTCTCCCACTCTGTCTCCTAGAAATAAATTCCTTTTCTAGGAAGACAGCATCATGAGCCACAAACACTTTGTTCTCGTGTTTATTGTAGAAGTAATAGCCACGTGTTTCCCTTGGATATCCTACAAAAAGACATTTGTCAGACCTGGGTGCAAGCTTATTGTCAGACTTGATCTTAACGTACGCTTCGCAACCCCAAATACGCATGAATGACAAATGAGGGACTTTCCCTGTCCATATCTCATATGGAGTCTTATCGGCCGCTTTAGTCGGGCTTCGATTTAGTGAAAATACTGCAGACAAGAGGGCAAAACCCCAAAATGAACTAGGAAGCTCAGTGAGACTCATCATTAACCGAACCATATCAAGTAAAGTTCGGTTTCTCCTTTCGGCCACACCATTTAATTGCGGTGTGCCAGGAGGAGTCCATTGTGATACTATACCACAATCTTTTAGGTGTGAATCAAATTCAATATTTAGATACTCACCACCACGGTCGGACCGTAGGGTCTTTATCTTTTTATCCAATTGGTTCTCTACTTCCTTTTGAAACTCTTTGAACTTGTCAAAGGCTTCACTCTTGTTCTTCATTAAGTAGACATACCCATATCTACTTAAGTCATCAGTAAAAGTAATGAAGTAGTGAAAACCTCCTCTAGCGGTGATGGTTAATGGTCCACACACATCCGTGTGTATGAGAGCCAAAACCTCACTAGCTCGTGTCCCTTTTCCCGCAAAAGGTGCACGAGTCATCTTGCCTAAAAGGCAAGACTCGCATGTACCATAAGATTCGAAACCAAATGGTTTGAGCACTTTTGATGAAGCAAGTCTCTTAATGCGTCTTTCGTTTATGTGGCCTAAACGACAATGCCAAAGGTAGGATTCGTTTGGATCACCCTTTTTGAGCTTTTTAGTTTCCACATGATAAACGTCATTAACATCATTTAAAACATAAATGCCTCCAATTGAAATGGCCTTGCCATAAACCACATCATTAAAAGAAAAAGTACAACACTTGTCCTTAATCATAAAACAAAAGCCTTCCGCGTCTAACGCGGAAATGGAGATGATGTTCTTAGTTAAAGTTGGTACAAAATAAAACTTATTTAAATACAAATCTAAACCACTAGCTAAGGTGAGCACATAGGTCTGTACGGCAACGGCGGCTACTCTAGCTCCATTGCCCATGCGGAGATCCACATCACCTTTTGCTAGTGCTTGCACGTCCCTTATACCCTACAAATGGTTACAAAGGTGAGAGCCATATCCGGTATCAAGTACCCAAGTGGAAGTATAAGCATAATTAACGTCTATCACATAGAGAGAGAAAATCATACCAATAGGCGTCACACGCCCTTCCTTGAGATCCTCCAAGTATTTGGGACAACTCTTCCTATAATACCCATTCCCATTACAATGGAAACATTCGGTCTCGGAGAGCTTGACACTTTTTGCCTTAGGATTGCCATTCTCAATGGTTTTCCCCTTTCCCTTGTCATTTTTCTTTGACGATTTCTTGAATTGGGACTTTTCTTTCCCTTTTCCTTTCTTGACTCCAAGAGACATGTTCTTTAACTTCATGGTTAAAACATCTCCCTTTTCACTCCCACTAGCCTCCATATCCCTCTCCGCTTGGGAGAGGATGCATGAATTTCATGGTAACTCTTATCCATGTCATTCATGTTGTAGTTTACCCTAAAGTGGGCAAACTTGGTGGGGAGTGAGTGAAAGATACGATCCACCACAAGAGTCTTAGGAATCTTACACCCTAGACGCTCTAGGATGTCAACATATTCGACCATTTTGAGTACATGGGGACCAACCTTTTGGCCCCTCTCAATCTTAGCTTCAAAGAAGCGTGCCGCCGCATCGTATTGACGGACTTTTGGTGTTTGTGAAAACATAGTGATCATACGAGTGAATATCTCGTAAGCATTTAAAGAAATGCATGATAGCTTGAGTTTTGGGGATATTGACCATATCAACACATTCTTGATATCATTCAACATCCTCACATAGTCATCATAGGCGGTCCGCACCGCCGATGAAGCTCTTGCACCGGGCTCGATTGGAGGAGCATCGGTCAAGTAAGTGAGCACATTGTCAGACAACGCGGCACTTTTGATGTTGGATTCCCATTCAAGAAAGTTACTACCGTCATCTTTTAAAATACATTTGTCCATTACGGACCTTAGCCATGAATATTTGCCTAGTGAAGTAGTCGATGGAGTTGATGAAGTTGCCATTGCGAATTAAAATGCTACAACAAAAAGGAAAAATTAACATTCATTGTTTTAAAAATTACTTGTAAAAACATGTTTAGCAAGTTTTAGCATTTATATAATGACCTCCCACTAAATTATATAAATGATTCCAAGACCCAAATATTAAACAAAAATGAGCATCGCTTGGGCGAAACATCCCATAATTGCGTAAATTCGGTAAGTCACGTTGACTAATTCTACCTCTAGAACTCTTGGTCGACGAATTTCCTCAAATTCATCTACTAGCCCCGGAACACAAGACCGTCTTATATCCCGTTGAGTCCAACCAATTTTAGCGTGTGATAACCGTTTACCACCCTACTTACCCAAGGTAAAAAGAGAACACCCCGCTTGGGCGAGCGTGGCTCTAATGAACAAGAGATTCATAGGTGTTACTAATTGGTAAGGCTAATCTCAATTTTAGTTATGTGAGAGATCTTGTCAATTTAGTCATAAATTCCTTATAAGTGAATTAATTCGGTGAATGTAAATGACGTGAATTGACAACCGCGAAAATAAAATGCATGTGAATGGCGATTTTGGCATGCGCGAAAATAAAACAAGCAAACATGTAAGCATATGAATAAATCCTAGTATGGCCACCTAGTAAATAAAAACTAGTCTATTACATTTCGGAAACCAACTCCTTGGTCCCTTGCCTCTTCATTCCATAAGTGGCTCTTCCTTGTGGGATTTGGAACATCTTCCAAAAATAGACTCCGTCTCGTTGTAATCCGTCTTTTGGAAACGCCGGTAAAATAACTATTACAAATGAATTACATACCTATTCCTATTATACATTAATTAATAAAATAAATAAAACTATTAATTAATTACAAACCGACGATACGAGATTGTATTTAATTACAAACAAATCGATATTCCCATTCATTTCGGGGAATAACGATTAAAATTAACTAGGCCATACTAGGTACAAAAAGATAAATACTTTAAATAAATGACAATCATTCACTCAACTTAAATAAATATGCTGTAAATGCTGTAAATATGATGCCAAAATCGCCCTATCTATCATTCATTGGTATCCATCTCGGTTTTTGTGGATTTAATCGATTTTTAACATGTAAAAATCAATAATTAACTCTTAAATCTCATTTAAGTCCAAACTAATTGTCCAAACTGTTTTGAACCTCAAAATTAGTCCTCAATAATTTTATGACAAATTATTAGTTTGATTTGGTGATAATTTGCTAATTTAATCGATAAAATCATAATATTTAAGTAAAAATCCAAAATAATTGCAAAATTACCCAAACAATTGAAACAAAAATTTTTAGTATTCTGGAACACTCCCAAGAACACCAAAATTTCAGAAAAATTGCCCAAAAATTCCGGATAAATTTTTATGAAGAAAAAGATCGATTTTTATCGGTTTTTAACCACTAAAACCAATAAACATCAAAACAAAGTGAAAACACACATGCAAAATTACTTTTGACATTTAAATAATATTCTTAAATATACATAAATTTATCATACGCAGAATCAAAATTTTCGAAATTATGATTAATTAATTTGACTTTTATCGACTTTTAACTCAAAAAATCAATAAACATGCAAAAATTCGAACCAACCTTCAACATTTTGCATAAAATCAGTAGAAAACATGCATGAACTACCATAAAAAATCCATGCACCGAATAAACTTTTAACTAATTTTAGTCAAATTTTCACTAAAATGCGACATTTTGACTCGGTTTTCTACCAAAAAACATTAAAAATAGCAAAATAACTTTAAAAATCACCAAAAAATTCCAAAAACCTTTTGAGATCAGTAGGTATGCATGTCCTAAAAAATTTCGTGCTAAAACCTCTTCTAACACAATTTTTGAGTTTTTATAAATTATCACATAATTCATTAAAATGCTTAAAATCAACATGCAAATTACAAGCCTAAGCTCTGATGCCACTTGAAAGATCATAGATCCATATTAGACTCTCTAATAAAATTAATTTATCTCATAAATTGTTATTTAGGTGATCTATGTAACATGCATGCTAATATGGAAGCATAATAAGAAAGTCTAAGGAAAAACAATTTCCTTACATGGAATTTGTGGTAAAAAGGGCACAAGCTAGTTCACCTTACTAGCTTGTTCTTGAGCTTAAACCAAATGGAAGATCCTCCTTGCAAATCTTCAATAAGAAGATCTCCTTCTTGTTGCACCCAAGAACTAACCCAATAAAAATAACAAGTATGTACTAGTAACTTGTTAATATGAACCCTTGATAATAATTAGTAATATTACTAACTAATCTTAGTAATATTAGTAGTGATGTATTATTATTTTTTAGAGAGATAGAGGAAAAATGTTCACATGCAAAGTAGTGGAGTGTGTAAGTAAGGTAGAGTGAAATGTGAACAATATATGGAGTGTGAGTATACAAAATAAGGTGAAATGATTATGTGAGTAATCATCCACTACACTTATTTTACACGGTCCACTTGACCATTTACGGGTCCATGTTGGTTCTTATATTTGTCGCATAAATCCGTGTAATTTTTATTTTAAACATCGTATCATGTTTAAATACTTCCATAATTAATTCGTCCAATTCACTCCGTAAATATACGTGTACCACTACACATATTATTTACGTACTAATATTAATCACATTAATCAATTAGTACAATTTTAGTAAATTAACAGTTAATTAACTAAAACCCGTTTCCCAAAACTTATTATTTAATTATCGCATAATTAAATAAGAACTGCCGCTCCTCGAGTTCGCAACTCGAAATCTCTCTAAAAATAATCGACTAACCTCTTAGTCTATAAATCAAGGGACTAAACAAATTGTATCTCATACAATTAATTAGTTATCAATTGGGGTTCGTTCCTTTAGGTGTGACCGAAAGGGGTCAGTTGATCACCGCCGTCTCACGACAATAACGTCAAACTATAGTCAGCCAACCGTTATCGATTTACGTTAATCAACTGACGAGGATCAAATAATTAAATATCTGATGATATTCCATTAATGAGATTTATTATGTTAACGAACTATTGTGAAGGACACTAACTCCAACAGAGACCACTTCAAAATAGGTATTTTTAAAGGATATGATGGGAACATATATGGTTTTATCTTAATAACTTGGCAATGTAATATATATTCCAATTCTTGAAATGTTTCGATTGAGTAGTCAATTTCGAGACATGTGGAATTGAGTGGGAGTTGGAAATTATCATGTGAAGACATGGGATTTAGTGGGAGCAATCATCTTGTAAAAGTTTATAACTCATCACTCATTGAAGAATGACGAGCTAATACCTTCCTTCACAAAGGAGTATTTGAGTTTTCAATTCTAGATGAAAATGGACTATGATGAATCCAATCACATCATGAGATGTTGGATAAGTATTGAGACATACACATCGAATCAACGAGAAACTTAGGTTATTCATGTAAATGAAAACGGAATTGCCATTAGCAGTCATGGTCGTTCCTTGAACCTAAGAATGGTTGATCTCATGATTATTAGTTACTAATGTTTCCGCCATTAGAATAATCATGCACATGTCCAATAATGATTCATATGCATAAAAGCATGATGAATCGTTGGCAAGCCATACAAGAAACGTCATGAATTCTCGAGGAGAATTTGATGAGCGATTTCAGTGTTTGAAAAGAAGACTCTGTTGTGTGTCAAGAGGTTGCACATATTGCAGTTCGAACACATGTAAGGATTTATGAAAATCCTAAGCTCTTAAGCTAAAAGGAGAAATAGGAAGTTTGGAAAGATACTTAGTTGAATAAGAAGTTACTCAAAACAAGTTTTTCCTATAATGCTAGGACTTGTGAGAAGTGCTAGGCTAATCATCTTGACAATTGTTGTAAGATTCTACAAAACATATACCTAGTGCATTGTGTGTGGGTAGAGTACTTGATCAGTACAAGTTATATCATTCACCACAAACTCGTTTGTTATGTGATAATCGACAAGGAAGTTCTTTCAAGATAAAGAGCCGAAACCGAGGTTGGGAACCTAAATGTGTACTTGGTAAGGTTCATGCTATGAGAAGATAACATGAACGTAAAGGAAAATGCGATAATAAGAAGTTTAAACACATGGACACATGGTATGTTAAACTTCTATTGCAATCAAACAAGTGTTTACACACTTACGATATGCATCACAAGGTTGTAATATGGTATTGACTACCGGAATGTGATGTCGACATTTGTCGTTTGAGTTATCATTAACTCACCTTATACTTTGTTATATCCAAACGGGTTGTAGAGATAATTGAACCCCGTTAAAGTGAACACGGATTAGCATTGTATTTGCCCATAGTTACTTACATGAGGTGACGTCTCGAAGTGACTAGAGTGTGATGCGATAGATGGCAAGTTCAAGTGCCATAGAGTCATATGAGAATGACTAGTCGATCACATAGGCAGACTGTTAGGAACATTATGTCGGGCCTTATGACCGCTTATAGAGTTCTGGCAAATTTATATAGCCTGGTCGTGGCGAGAGCTACTATAGTATTCTAATGAGTCGATTCTTTTGACTAAAGACTATTCGCCTAAGATGGCACAGTTTCAGATTAACTTTGATTTGTGTTACTACGACCTTCGTAAATGGGGTCAAATGGGCATATTTTGGGTTATGATGGCTGTGGCTAGTCGAAGGGAATGAGTGCGATAGGAATTGTCCACCCCTAGTCAGGGTTATAACAACATCTCAGGGCCACTCAAGGAGTAATGAACTGGAAATGCGTGGCCACGCTCGGAATGTATCCATGGTGGATAAATCCGGTCAATCAGTTATTCTCCAGATCGAGGAAACCACTCTCGATATGATCACTTGCAAGTACGACCTGAAAGACACCTTGCATTGAGTGGGAGATAGTAATAGGACAAGAGAATTGGTGACGCACACTTGTCGAGGACAAGTGGGAGATTGTTGGAATATGTGTCCTCCGACAATAATGCGATCACAACTGTTGATCATGATGATCACATGTTTAAGTCTCATTTTAAAGAATACAATTGGTGATGCGTGTCATTTATATGATGTTTTACATCCCATTTTACACGCATTTCAGAGCTCATTCTTGTAGTTTATGCTATATTTCCCCCTACTTCCGTCTACTTCCGTATTTTGTACCTTATTGCAGAAATGTGAAGAATTCAACGGGAAATCAAGCCAAATCCGTCCCCAAGTAACCTGCATTGCAAATGACATAAAGGAATCACGTAAGGAACAAGCTTGGTGCGCAATTCAAGGCCCAAAAGACAAACCCACGAGTTTAAGAAGTCGAGTAGCAGCTTATCCTGTCGATCGACCATCCCTTTCAGTCGATCGACCGATGCTCGGGTTCCAGAAGCTACTGTTGCTGAGGAGCAGTCGATCGACCAGCCTGATTAGTCGATCGACCAGATTTCTATTCCAGACGAGATTTAGAAGGTCGTGAATCTCAAAGCCCGTGAAGTTTAGGTTTTAGAAATAAGTTGTTACGTGAATGCTATATAACGTAACACCAACATCCAGTTTTAGTATCGAATAACACATCACATACTTTATCAGTTTTAGTTCTATTTCATAATTAGGGTTCTTAAGATTATTGTTCTTCCATTAATAAAGTTCGGTTTACAGTTGGTTTTTGATCTCTTCTTTACAATCCTTTACGCGGTATTCTTCTGCTCTTATTTCAGTTTTACTACTTTATTGTCATTCATAGTATAGGAATTGCTAGGATAGTCTCCCGAAAGCCAACTTATCGTTCTTTGTTAATTGTTTATTTCCTTGCTTTGATCATGAATTCTCCTGTGTTGTTAGTCAATTTTATTGTTATTGATATTCCCAGTATGAGTAGCTAATTTCATTGTGCTAGGATGTAGGCGATTTATGGCATAGGCGGCATTAGGTTAGAATAGGTACATTTCGCGTGTTGGTCGATCGATGACCTTATCGGTCGATCGACCGACCTCGTAGGGTTTATATTCGTTTTAATTGAATTTAATCTTGTATTTAACAAATCAAATGCATGCGACCAGTTAGATACCTATTTTGTGGTGACCCATTAGATCGAAAGATAGGGAGGTTATTAGACCGTCAATTAAATCGACTAAACTGTGCTAAGATCGAAAGATAGGTATAGTTTAGACCGTTAGTCACTTTTCAGGACGAGAGTTAATATTAGTGACATTAGGGACCTATAGCGAGATCGAGAGATGCTATTTGTTAAGAGTGGACCGAGAGGACCTCTTTATTTCCCGCCTTACCTGTATTTGATTCAGACCGACTTAGTTTGCTGCTGCCGAAGCTATAATGACCCGATCATCCTTGCACCCCTTCTTTTATCTGTCTTATTCACGTATTTAGTTTATTATCTTTGTTTGCTCTTAGCCTTAGACCAATTCAAATCAACCCCCATAATAGTTACCTCAGACTGAACATAAATCAACTAAAGTTTACAACTGCCTCCTTGTGGTTCGACCCTGTTACCACTAGCCTAGGTTAGTCGTAATAGGAGATTATAAATTTTATCTTTGGTACTCACAATGACGGGTATCAAATTTTGGCGCCGTTGCCGGGAGGCAATAGTTCTAATTTTAGTTGTTTTTATTTTTAGTCTTTCTTAGTTTAAGGGACATCCGTTCCTTAAACTTGTCTTATATTCTTTTGTAGTTTCTTCTTATGCGCGCAGTCACGGGGTGGAGAATTAGTACCGTTGAACCCGAGCTTGAGAGATCCTTGCGCGAGTTGAGGCGAACACAAAGGGTATTACCGACAGAGGAAGAGCTGAGTACTCTGTCAAGCTATTACGAGAACAATCATTCAAGAAGACCCTGATCTTCACCCGTTTCCACTTCTTCACCGAGACAGTTACTTCTCCGGAAATTCCGGTCATGGCCGAGGAAGCAAGTATAGCTAGTTATTCCGAGCCGACAGCCGATAACTTATACAAGGGTTCGAATTACGGGAGATGCCGGGAAGTTCGAACCAAAGCCCTGCCTACATTACTATGGTCGAGAGAAATCGGTTTGGGGAGCTGCAAATGAAGATGCGGCAAGGCATATGGAGACCTTTATTGACTCTTTGCTCCATACCCCCCCCCGGTGGCGTGACCCAGGATCAAATCATAGAGACCATGTTCATCTTCTCCCTTCGTGATCTTTGCAAGGGAGTGGTATAGAGATTTGGACCGGACCGCTCGGGAGATCACTGATTGGAACACATTGGCATTGGCGTTCTACAAGAAGTACTTTTACGCCGAGGACGATCGCTATTAGAGCTCAAATCACGGGCTTTAAACAAGGGCCAGATGAGAATTTCCACGAGGCATGGGTCCGATTCAAGAAGTTGGTGCGAACCATACCGCACCATGGGTTTGAAAAGTGGAGCTTGTGAAACCATTTCTACAATGGGTTGTACGACGATCAGAGGGCCATTTTGGATGCTGCTGCCAATGGAAGATTCGCTGAGAATCTAGGAGCAACCAAAGGGTGGAAGATCATTGACGATCTAGCTACCCACAAGGCCGAATATGGGAATTCGAGAGGGAACCAGAGGAGAGCTGCTGAATCCTCCTCTGTTGCTGCACTTGAGGCTCTTACTGCGAGGTTTGACAAGTATGAGCTAGGAGGAGCTTCTAAGGGTGGGATATACCAAGTCAATGCTGTGTCAGACGGTCCCTTCGTCTGTGAAAGGTGTGGAGTTGAGGGCCATGTCTCGAAAAACTGCCCTAGTCCATTTGAATCTTGTGCTGCCTTTCAACACTATAGGCAGACAAACACCTACTACGAGCCAAGCCACCCAAACTTAAGTTGGAGGAGCCAAAATGTCCAAAATCCAACCCAACATCCGCAGCAGCAACAACCCTATGTCCCGCCTCATCAAAAGCAACAGCAGTATCAAAAGCCCCCTTATGTGCCGCAGCAGCAACAATCACAAAACTCTGAGTTCTCCGAGCTTAAGAATCTGTTGCTAAAGGAGTCCCAAGCAAGAGAGGCCGGGATGAAGTTACTTGAGAGCCAAATTGCTCAACTGGCTAGTAAAAGTAACACTCGAGCTCCCGGACACTTACCCACTCAACCCGAACAAAAGGAGACCCTAAATGCCATCACCTTGAGTAGTGGGTCCACACTTGATGGTCCTGCAATGGTTGAGGATGCTGTTGAGAAAGATGAGCCGGAAACAAGTCAAGAGAAAGCTTCAACGAACAAATCAAAGAAAAAGACGTCTGCCAGGCATTTCAGTCGATCGACTGAAGTACCAAGTCGATCGACTGAAACACGGGTTCGGGAGCTTCGAATCTGTACATCTCGTCGATCGATCGAGGACGATGGTCGATCGATCGAGATCGCTGCGATCTTGAAGAATTTCGTCCTTTAATGCCAAATAATCTACGAGACCACTTGTTTCGGGGGACCACCGTCCCGAAAATTTTGGGGCGGAGACGAGTCTTGATTGGTCGATCCGGCTCCAAGTTCGATCCAATGACGGTCAATGGTTCTCATTTGAGACGGTCTGAGGAGGGGTCTAGCTTCAACAAAGAAAAGGTGACGGACTTTCAGCCTAAGTCCAAGGATACCGGCACACGCGACTTAGAAGAGAGGGCTAAGGTGCTCCTTACAGCCCCATATCCGGAGAGACTCGTGCCGACCAAAGAACAGGTATCTTTCAGTAAGTTTGAGAAAGTTATCCGTAGTCTAAATGTGCAAGTCCCCTTCCTTGAGTTAGTTAACCAAGTACCCGCTTACACTAAATTTATGAAACAACTGTTGTCCAAAAAGCGGTCACTTGAAACAGTGCACACTGTCGCACTTACTAAGGAGTCTTATTCTTATCTATCTCACACTGTGCCCCATAAGTTAGAGGATCCGGGTAGTTTTTCCGTTCCTTGCAAAATAGGTACCTTCTCAATTGAGAAGGCATTGTGTGACTTAGGGGCCAGTATAAGTGTCATGCCCTTAAGTTTAGCTAGGAAACTCAAGTTGACCCGGTTTGCTATCACAGACATGACAGTTCAGATGGCTGACCGATCTGCGGTCGAGCCTATAGGAGTCCTAGAGGACATACCCGTCCAGATAGGGAAGTTTTTCTTCCCTGTTGACTTTGTTGTCCTTGACATGCCTGAGGATGCCCATATACCGATTATTTTGGGTAGGCCGTTTCTGCACACTGCTGGTGCAGTTATTGATGTCGGTCTAGGAACCTTGACCTTCAAGGTGGGGAAACATTCTATCATTTTTGCCCAACCTGCTAAAAAGAAGGACGCCATGTGGCCTGTTACTTGTAATACGGTCTCTGAAAAGAGATCGTACTTTGTGCTTCCTGAATCATTGTCCCTATTACTCTCTTTGTGTTAACCCCTCCGCCGGATTGGGAGCAAGAAGGAGGAAGAATCTGTTATTTTAGATAATGCAGGAAATTTGGTTTGGGGAAGGAAGAGCCGTTGGATGCTCCAGCTGCGACAAAGCCTATCATTCAAATAGGAGGTCTTGGATGCCTAAGCTATGGGACTGATGAGGAAGTGGAAGGTGAGCCAGCCAAGGTGAGATGGTCTGATTCGGAGTCTGACGATCCCAAGGAAGTCCTTGATTGGGGAGGTGACGAAGCTGATCAGCTGAATTCTCCGACTGTCGAAGCTAAGAAGGGTGCAACTGATAACATGAGCACCTATGAGGCTACCTCTAGTAGCCAGAAGCCGGCGAAGTGGGCCATACCGTGGTCCTTCTTGATCAACTATTAGTTGATCAAGTGCGTTATAAACTTCACTTTATTTTTGTTAAGACGTTTTCTTTTCTGCTTTTGTGTGCGCGAAAACTTCGCTTTTATTCTTTTTGCTTAGGATTTTTAAGTACTTTAGACTTCGTTCTGGGTTTTGCGCAATTTTGGGCGCGTATTATTGTGCTTTTGCAGGTATTTAAAGCTTCTTAGCTCAAATCGTTGAGCAATTACGAAGAAATAAGACACTGCAGCAGTGTTTTCAGTCGATCGACTGGCACCATTGGTCGATCGACTGAATTGCAGGTTTACAGGAGCTACTGTTCACGTCAACCTGGTCGATCGACTGATCACAATGGTCGATCGACCACTGCTGCCGCTATATTCGTTCACGACCTCTCCCCTGCTGTGTTTGGTCGATATGCGGACCTAAGGGAGTCTTCTACTCCACTTTATTTTCCGTCGAATTATCTATTTCTTCGCTTGTCTCATTTATGCACAATTTTTACGCTTCAAAATTGTTCTCTTCGGTCTTATGCGTGGTATTTAACTGTCTTTTCAGGTCCTTATTGGTAGCACTGCTGGCTACCGAAACCTCCTAGCTCACGCTGGTTTGGGGAGGTTTCCTATGCTGCGCTTAAAGTCTTGTGAGTTCAATATCTTTCCTTTATGTCTTGCTTATTTAATTTCTCGCAAATTCCCATTTCTCTTTTCTTTCATTATATGATTTTGCACAATGGGGACATTGTGCGATTTGGTTTGGGGAGGGGTTTTGCGTCGCATATCATTTGATTGCATTCACGTTTAATTTTGTTTTGCATTGTTTCATTTCATTTCTCTTATATATACAAAATTAAAAAAATTTTGATAAAATTTCAAAATTTCAAAAAAATGCACGTTTATTTTAGCATATAGGTCGAGTCGGAACGGTAGTATTTCTATGATGATTTTGCATTTTGCACCTGTTTCGCCTGAGCCTTGCTTGATTAACATGTTATTAGTAGAATCGTAAATGCATATCCACGAGTTTTCGTTAAATTTATTTGCTGAACTTTAGACTTGACTTAGAAAGTTGGCAAGCTACATCATACATTCTGAGAATTAGAGCCTATAACTGGTGACATTCATGACCAGTTCATTTAGGAATGTGAGTAGTACTCCTTATGAGACATGTTTCCTTAATTTGCATGAATATGAATTTGATCTACTTAATACCTGTATGCATTCGGTTTGTGGTTTGTTGACACATGTGGTAGAGGTTGCCTTTTCTCATTTTACCCATAAGCTCCACACTGCCAAAAATATCCTTTTTTGTCCCGTTTACTACATCCTACATTTAGCTGTCCCTTGTCAAGCTAGTAGTCTGTGTTCTTGGGATTGTTACTCGTTTTTGGTAGCATTTGCTCTGTTGAGATGATGATTGGAAAATGAAAAAAAGGAAAGAAAGAAACAAAAGAAAAAAAAGAAAAAAAAAAGATGAAAAAAATGATTCGAAAAAGAAAATAAAAAAAGAAAAAGAGGCCCTGTACTGTTCAAATGGGTCGATCGACTCGACCTCATGGTCGATCGACTCGACCTCATGGTCGATCGACTGAGATTTGAGAAAAGAGATCAATTCGCATAATTTAATCCTTATCTTTTGGCGATTTTTACTCCCATGTTTCATTTACATCCTATGGGGAGTTTTATTGATTTAATATTTTGGAGATTGTGAGTTTTGTGCTTGCTATGGCACCGTTTCATTGTTTATGAGCAAGAAGTTGGATGTTGCCATTTGGTCCCGTTTTGGTACTAGCTTGATCACCTGTACCTCCACTTTACCATAAAATGTTTTGCCTCTTCTTACCCATACCTCACATATCCCATATATACCTCGGCATGTGTCATTGGTCATCTGTTCGGTTGGAATGCGTATGTACGGTTATAGAGATCATTTTCATATTTTATTGCTGGCATGTCTTCATAGGTCGTAGTTAGGTGAGAGTCTCTACAAAATTAATTCTTTCTATCTTACATATATTCACCTGTGTTTTTGAGTGATTTGAGCGACCCGTGAGAGTCCGATTTGATAAGTCTCTACTGTTGACGGTTCAGCATAGTTTTCTACGGCTCCATAACTCGTTTGCATGATTCATTTGCTAATTGATTGTTGGTTATGCATTAAATTGGTTTAGGCTTTACATGTTGCAATTCGCTCTGAGTTTGAACCCGTTCCTTTAGATCGAGTCTAGCTCTTGCTTGGGGACAAGCAAGGTTTGGTTTGGGGAGATTTGATGCGTGTCATTTATATGATGTTTTACATCCCATTTTACACGCATTTCAGAGCTCATTCTTGTAGTTTATGCTATATTTCCCCCTACTTCCGTCTACTTCCGTATTTTGTACCTTATTGCAGAAATGTGAAGAATTTAACGGGAAATCAAGCCAAATCCGTCCCCAAGTAACCTGCATTGCAAATGACATAAAGGAATCACGTAAGGAACAAGCTTGGTGCGCAATTCAAGGCCCAAAAGACAAACCCACGAGTTTAAGAAGTCGAGTAGCAGCTTATCCTGTCGATCGACCATCCCTTTCAGTCGATCGACCGATGCTCGGGTTCCAGAAGCTACTGTTGCTGAGGAGCAGTCGATCGACCAGCCTGATTAGTCGATCGACCAAATTTCTATTCCAGACGAGATTTAGAAGGTCGTGAATCTCAAAGCCCGTGAAGTTTAGGTTTTAGAAATAAGTTGTTACGTGAATGCTATATAACGTAACACCAACATCCAGTTTTAGTATCGAATAACACATCACATACTTTATCAGTTTTAGTTCTATTTCATAATTAGGGTTCTTAAGATTATTGTTCTTCCATTAATAAAGTTCGGTTTACAGTTGGTTTTTGATCTCTTCTTTACAATCCTTTACGCGGTATTCTTCTGCTCTTATTTCAGTTTTACTACTTTATTGTCATTCATAGTATAGGAATTGCTAGGATAGTCTCCCGAAAGCCAACTTATCGTTCTTTGTTAATTGTTTATTTCCTTGCTTTGATCATGAATTCTCCTGTGTTGTTAGTCAATTTTATTGTTATTGATATTCCCAGTATGAGTAGCTAATTTCATTGTGCTAGGATGTAGGCGATTTATGGCATAGGCGGCATTAGGTTAGAATAGGCTGTTTCGCGTGTTGGTCGATCGACTGACCTTATCAGTCGATCGACTGACCTCGTAGGGTTTATATTCGTTTTAATTGAATTTAATCTTGTATTTAACAAATCGAATGCATGCGACCAGTTAGATACCTATTTTGTGACTGACCCATTAGATCGAAAGATAGGGGAGGTTATTAGACCGTCAATTAAATCGACTAAACTGTGCTAAGATCGAAAGATAGGTATAGTTTAGACCGTTAGTCACTTTTCAGGACGAGAGTTAATATTAGTGACATTAGGGACCTATAGCGAGATCGAGAGATGCTATTTGTTAAGAGTGGACCGAGAGGACCTCTTTATTTCCCGCCTTACCTGTATTTGATTCAGACCGACTTAGTTTGCTGCCGCCGAAGCTATAATGACCCGATCATCCTTGCACCCCTTCTTTTATCTGTCTTATTCACGTATTTAGTTTATTATCTTTGTTTGCTCTTAGCCTTAGACCAATTCAAATCAACCCCCATAATAGTTACCTCAGACTGAACATAAATCAACTAAAGTTTACAACTGCCTCCTTGTGGTTCGACCCTGTTACCACTAGCCTAGGTTAGTCTTAATAGGAGATTATAAATTTTATCTTTGGTACTCACAGCGACGGGTATCAATTGGGAAGTAATATTTTACTGTCAACTGGTCCACACATATCGGTAATGATTGGCTGACTAGAGTTTGACATTACTGTCGTGAGACGGTGGTGACCAGTTGATCCCCTTAGGTCATACCTAAAGGGTAACACTCTTAATTGATCATTTAATTGATCGTATGACGATACGGGTCAATTAAATTTCTTAAAAATTGACAGACGATTTTGGAAGTAAAATTTACTTATCTCATTATAATCTGATTAAATAAGATACGGTCTAAGTAATCGAATTGTTTCATTACTTAGATGAAATTATTGTTTAAGGAAACAATTGCATTTGAATGAATAAATTATTATAAATACAAGTTATTGTGATTTATAATTGGTAAAATATTTTGGTACAAGTAATTATGAATTACTAAGTCGGTTTTTGTATATGACGTATTTTTAATAATACGTTGATTTTTAATATGTTAAAATACATAACAATTTTATGTGACATGTGACATGTGACATATGACAAATTGACAATTTGACAAAGATAAAATGGAGTCCATTTTATCCATGTATACCGAAATTAAGGGGAGGATTATGCATATATTGTGTTGATTATGTTAGTGGTAAACATAATCATTTCCTACTTAACTAGCCATGCAAAACCTAGTGGTCATTGTGAAGACAAACTAGTGCATGCATTGGTCCCTTCTCTTCCCCCCCTTACCCGGTTTTTCATAGGAGCAAAGCTAAGGGTTTTTGCCTTATAATTTATCATATGCACTACATTAAACATTAGTGCATTAGCTCATTATTTTCATTCATCTAAAAATAAGAATTTTAGAGAGATAAAAAGCTTCCTTTTCTTCCTCCTCTCAACCGAAATATAGAGAGACAAAATAATATTTTTGGGTCAATTTTTATGTAAAATTAGTATTATTCTAGTAATAATAATATTAATTTTATTAAGATTGTTATCTTGGGTATAATACTTTTGGGAGGGATTCTCTTCTTGAATCCTAGTTCATCCATTAAGGAGAGCTCAAGAACAAGAGAGTAGGGGAACTCTCTTGTGCCCTTAAGATCCGAAAAAGCAATGTAAGATGATGATTTCTTCTTTAATTACATTTTTGTTTGCATGCATAAGATCACCATTTAATTTTATGACTAAATTAAAATTACTACATAATATGAATATGTTGAGTATAGAGATGTAGATTTCTAACAGCTCTATGCCTCAATTAAGCCTTGCCAATCTTCCTTTTCTTTTTCCTCTATCTATCACAACCACATATGACTCATGTCCTCTCCACCGAACTCATACTCACCATAGGTGCCACTCACTACACCATAAGATTAGGTAACTTACGCATCAAGACCAACATACATGTAAAACAATGCATAAAGAAGCAAAATAACACGTTTGAATTAAACATAACATGCAACGAAGTCAAAAGATAAGCATATGACCCAAAATAGGGGTCACTAGATCGAGTACAGGCCACTCGATCGAGTAAATGACTTACTCGATCGAGTAGGTGAAAGTCAGAGACACGTATATAAAAATTACCAGGGCTACTCGATCGAGTAAGGGTTACTCGATCGAGTACCAAGGTGCACTCGATCGAGTGAGGGCCACTCGATCGAGTACCCTACGCATTTCTCAGCACTGTCCAGTTTTCGTAAAACGGTCATAACTCACTCATTTCTTAGTCGTTTTGGGCGTGTGACCTATCGTTAGAATCGTAAAAGAACAAGCTATCACCTCCAATTGGAATCACATTAAAATCATTTATACATCTCAAGTTATAACAGTTTAAAGACAACCTCTTTATAATCGAAAAACACAACTACTTGATTTTACTTCCAAACAACTTAAACGACAACAAGGTAAACAAAAACAACCCAATACTCATAAAACCAGTAGTCCCAATCACATGTTACTATTTTCGAAAGCAAAGCAACAACATTCATCATGCACATAATTTATTTAACTTGCCAATCATGACTTACCCACATGCTTTTATTCTATCACTTTTCGTAAACAAAATCACAAATACATGACATCAAGTCCCCTATTCACATGTTACTAGCATAACAACATTATAAAATAACTTCCATTATATAACATGCTTAATCATAAATCATATTATCATACAACGATTATTCATCTTTTTTCACTAATTCATCCATCATGCCACATATTTATCCACCATATTCGTTCAACATATTCACCCAACACATGTTCAATTCACACTCCCAACTTTCTATACTCTTACTCAAAACGACTACAACAACATATATACTTACGCATCGCTTTATATATATACAAACAAAACACTTTTCCTTTCATAATTATAAAATGCCAAATTATATGTATCAATCATTATACTTTCATGCTTTACAATCAACCAACATACAATTCACGTCATCATCATCTTTCAACCCAGATCTCCCATCCTCCACATGCATGCATCCATCAATTCATACAACATACTACTATATAGATACACAAAGCACACAATAAGCACATAACGATCCCGACACATATCCCATGGTGACCGGTTCAAAATTGTAGGGCGAGTTCGCGACTTTAGGACGTCTCCCAAGTCTTTGCATTAGCTCCTACAACTTCTACCCCGGGTTCATTTTATTTGACTCCCTATGTTCATTGGATTCATTGGTTACAGGTTTCAGGATCGTCGCTCTGATACCATTTTGTAACACCCCCATACTCCAAGTGCCTTACCAGGACCACTTAAGGCATGGAAGTGCTACCATCTCGGTTACCCGAGGCAATGATAATCATAAGACAATAAAGAAACGTACTTTAAAAGTAAATATAATTTAATTGATTACATGTCTCAAACAAAACTGTTAAACGAAATACAAAGTACTCAAACGGTCCATCGATAAAACTATCAAAGCTAGCTACTAGACATCGTCGACACAAACGGAAGACTTCTAACGCCACGTGATGGCTCATCCCAGCTATCCCATGCGCATCAATCATACCTGCTCAATAACTGCTCACCACCCCCGAATGGATCACCACAGTTTTTAAAACATTTAAACGGGGTCAGTACTAATCACACAATTTATATAATCCAACAACATAACAAACAACACAGCTCAATCGTCACAGATATACTCCGAACACCATCACCAACTCCACAATACTGACTACACACTAAAGTGTGTAGCCCCATGAGTGCCCATCGCAACAGTCACTCCACGCGCCCGATGGGGGACCGCAGCCGTTCCCACCTAATCCCCGCTCATCTCCGTCGAGCGATAAACCCAAATCCATTAATGTGCACATCCCTTCTGTGGCGGGTTCCACAGAAGGCGAATAATGGGCGTGAAGCCACTCCCGCAAGTGACTCCACTCGGCCCGGGGACGCGCCCGAAGAACACAGACAGATACAAACAATCACAGCTATTAAACAGCAATCAAAACCAACAACCGTCACAATACTCGTATGATAACAATCAACAATCACAAATCACCACCAACACATTATGGGACTAATAATGAGTAGGGAAAACCCTACCTGGAAAGCAACACAGTCAGATGATCTCAACAGCTGTTATCAAAAAGCCTCCTCTACGAATCCTCCTCCTAACATAACATCACATAAATCACTAACCACATAAAACTAACACAACTCCCCAATTCCCAAAATTAGGGTTTAACGAAACTTAATAAAATATAATAAATTCGGTACGTAGATCTTACCCTCGACGCAAGGATCATAAAGATGTAAAGAAAGATGAATTCCGACCTTCCAAGCTCCGGGATTTGTCAATAATGCGATGAATGGGAAGTACGTAGATTGAAATCTCTTTTGAAAGTGATTAGGTTTGTAAAAGCGTATTATGAAAGTCACGTAAGTGTTTATATATTAATTCGCATTATTAACAAAACCCGACAAAACATTACCCGTAAACCGGGCTACTCGATCGAGTAAGGGACGTACTCGACCGAGTGTCGCCTACTCGATCGAGTACCAAGGCTACTCGATCGAGTGCCGCCTACTCAATCGAGTACCAAGGCTACTCGATCGAGTACCCACCAGGTCAGAAACTATTTTAAATCGTAAAACACCCTTACTCGACAGAGTAAGGCCCACTCGATAGAGTACCCA
Source organism: Silene latifolia (assembly GCF_048544455.1). Classification (NCBI taxonomy): domain Eukaryota; kingdom Viridiplantae; phylum Streptophyta; class Magnoliopsida; order Caryophyllales; family Caryophyllaceae; genus Silene; species Silene latifolia. The sequence goes on from NC_133528.1 coordinate 84,240,019, forward strand.
GAGACTCATAAAACCGTAGTATTACAGTCTTCCCTCCTTAAAAAAAAAAGATCTTCGTCCCCGAAGTTCAACCCATACATAAAAACCAACATACTAACTCGGTCAAGACGCAACAAAGCTACTAAGAACCCAAAACAAAACCCCAACTTATAAAACATGAAATCATGAACTCTTAACACCAACTCCACCAACTATTCCTACCTCCACACATCGCTCACGATGTCGTATCAACTACATCATAAACTCTCCCGACAGTAACTCCATGCACTACCAACTACCATCCACTAATGCTGCTAGCTCCATAATATATCATCCACTACCAAATCCAATATCAAGACACTCATAGACATCAAACGGAATGTTACAGCTCTAGTGACGGCATAGACAATGTTTATAAGCAATTAAACCCAAAGAATTAGAAGAAAAGCTTGATTTCAGTTAAGCATAATGTGGATTCGAAGTTGTAACAAAAACATACCACAACTTTGACAATAAAGGAAGAAATTGATTTAAAACCTTACCTTGAAGGAAAGTTTGGCAAGCAAAGAGCAAATAATCACCAAGGAATCACCCAAGAGCTTGAGAGATAAGAGATATGAAGGTTTAGAGAGAAGAAGAAGAAAGTGTTGGAGGCGGAAGTGAGAAAAAGAAAGGGAGTTATAGGGTTTTTGAATACCCCGGATCAGCCTCGGTAAAACCGTACTCGGTCGAATATTGGGCTTACTCGGCCGAGTATGGACTACTCGGTCGAGTATTCGAAAATAGTAGCGATTCTAATCTGACAAGAATGAGCATTCGGTCGAGCACCACCATACTCGGCCGAGTGTAGACTACTCGGTCGAGTATGCATCTTTACTCGGTCGAGTGTCAAAGAGCAGGAACGAGATTTCGAATTTCAACAAACCTGCAAAACATGTAGCATTGTTCGGAGTTCCGTGCAATCGGCTCGTCACTATTAGAGCTTACTTCTACCACATACACACACATCACACACAAATTATGCATATCTATTACCAGTTCCATCAACGTTTCCACCTACATTCCTTACTTCCTTACCACAACAAATACATCATACCCCGTTCGCATATATCAATGAGCTACTTCACTAACAAAGATTAATCTATACGACCACAACATTACACATTGTACGATTCATTTTATGCTCACATTAGGCCAAACATTCATGATACATTAGCCATCGTATGATGCAACCGCCATTAAACAGGTCATTCATAATCTTGCCATGCACAACAGGATTTCACACTTCACCACTCAAATTGCAGGTCACACTTCAGCAACCCTTCTAACCAATTCAAGACTCTTCCCATACCACAATCACTACATGCAAAATTCGTATTAATGCACATTTCTTAATTCACAAATGCACATGACAACGATCGTCATGCAACAACTCCTATCAACTACCCTTTCCCAGTGACCGGCTTAAGCACGATGGGGCCGTGATTTTGAAATGAGGGTGCCTACTCACCCAAAATCTAGCATCGGCTGGGGCTCCCAACATACATACACCAGGTTCATTTTAATTTGACACCCTATATTCATTTGATTCATTGGTTCAGGTTCCAAAATCGTCGGCTCTGATACCACTTTCTAATACCCCCGCACACCAGGACGCCTTACCAAGGACCATCCCAGTGTATGAAGGTGTTACCATCTCGGTTACCCGAGGTAGTAGATCAAACAGACAATAAAAGAACACTTATGTTATATTACCGTAACTCTTTACAACCAAAAACAAAACTGACTACAAGTGATAACAAAGACTACTATGAACTAATGCCTCTACATTTATAGACCGGTAGCGTGATGACTCGACTCCCTCCATGCCCAGCAGCAACAAACCAACTGTACCTGCTAAGCCAACTGCTCACCATCCCCGAATGGATCACCACAGTTTTGAAAACATAACACGGGGTCAGTACTGCACAATCGAGATAAGACAGACAAGATAAGTAACCAGCTGATCATCCACCATCTCCGGTCTCCCGAACTCACACAGTAACCGACTACATACCTAAGTGTGTAGCCCTGCCAGATTACCCATCGCAACAGGTAATCCTCGCCGCCAGTGGGGGACCGTAGCCAATCCCCACCTAAATCCCGCTCATCAACGAGCGATAACCCTGTCCCTTAATGTGCACATCCCCTCTCGTGACGGGTTCCACGGAGGGCGAACTAGGGCGTGAAGCCACTCCCGCAAGTGACTCCACCACAATCATCACAACACCACAACATCACAACCACCACCACAACACCAACACTCCGATGATCAGTAGATACAGTAAACACAAAACAATCACATCTTAATTCAATCAACAGAGACTGAGTATGGAAACCCTACCTTGTCGCCAACCATAAAATGCATCCACACATAGCCAAGCATGACTCCGAGATGAATCCTACAACGATGACCACATCCTATTATACAACTACTTCCAACAATCTACTGTAGGAAATCACAAGACAGCGACTTACCTAATGACGCGGACCGACGGTGACGCGAACGACGACCACGCACACATCCTTCTTATGCAAATCCCGTCTTTCCCATGGTTGAGGTGTAGGCTACATGTATGAGAGTGTGTGAAAGTAGAGGTGATTGGAGAGAGAGGTAGGCTAGGGTTAGAGGAGGAGAAACTTTCGAGAAATGAGAAAATAAAATGAATCTCGCGGACTTGCGTTTTTATATCAACGCGTCGACAACCGCCATACTCGGTCGAGTATTGCCATACTCGGCCGAGTAGACTCTACTCGGTCGAGTATACACAATACTCGGCCGAGTAGTCCCTGCTAGGTCGAGTAAACTCTCTCGTAACGCACCCATCCTAACCTAAGCCCTCACCTATCTCTTCCTAAAGGTCCTTCCTGGTCAAAGGGTCAGCCAAAAGAGTCCTTAAATATCCTGGGTATTACAATTAGCATGTTAAACTTGATCATGAGTGAGTAGTCTCTTAAGCTAGGGTTAATGGGGAATTAGGGGAATCAATCATGGGATTAAATCTATGCTTAACTTAATATGCTTTCATAATTGAATGCTTGCTTGTTGTGATTTCAACCTATGCACATATTATGTTTGATGAAATGCTAGACTATGAAACCTTGCATTTTGTACCCATCTCTTATCTTTTCAATGAGGCTTGTAAGATATAAGCCAAATCAAGCCTTGTTAGACCATGCATAGAGTTGAATAGGAAAAGACTAAGTCGACTTGTAGGTGTTGCAAAGTCTTGATCGACTCGGCTCCAGGACCTAAATCTTCCTAGGAATTGTAAGATATACACTAACTCCACAAATGCAGGCTTATTCAACCTTTCACCGATTTCAATGCCTCACCAATTGGTAACGGCCCATGACGTGCTTTGGCAAACCCAAGGCTCCGTGGGAGAAGTGTCGCCGCCTCGAAACCAACGCGCGGGTGCGCGCGGCGCGGGTGGCCCATGTCCACAAACATGACTCTCTATTGTGCTATCAATTATCATACCGCCTTGCAAAAAATTTAGGGTGGTGCTCATTCATGTACGGGTTTTACTCTTTCATGTGCGGAAATAACCATTTTACCCCTTTTATTTCAACTCCCCAATTTTCAATTTCCCCCCTCTACACCCTCATTTTCCTTTTTGTTTCATAATCAATAAATCGCATTTCGCCTGACCACCACCACCCCACTGTCGCACCACCCAGACCACCCCGTGAACCACCTAAAAACATAGTATTATACGAGAAAAAAGCATTATTCGGATCAAGAAAAAACACCCATAGCAGCCGTTTGTTCACCACTGAACATGTTGAAATCCAACAAACCGACTTCGCATGGCCAACAACATTCAAAGCACATGCATAAAATTATAGGCAGATTGATGATAAACGCATACAAAGGGATCAAATTAATGATATACACGTACCCTCCCCAAGCAGAAACCATATAAAAGTACTCGAAAGTAGAAGTCAACGACCAAGCGTATTACATAGTTTGATAATTTTATAAATTTTTCAAACCCTAATTTAATATAGCATAGCCCCCAATTTTATCAACCCTAATTTAATTTATTCAACTTAATTTGATACAAAACAATTAGCAAAACTAATGATGTTAGAATTCTTGTTAATATGATAAATAAAATCATTGATTAAGCAATTAGTTGAGATTTGATTAATTTTGAAAGGAAGAGTAAAAGACAAAATTTGTTTCTTTGTTTTTAGATTAAGGGCAATGTGTGGAAAAATTATGGCAAAAAGTCCATAACTGAGTAAAACTCGTCCATGAATCAACAATGACGAAAAATTATTGGTTTCTCTTATTACCCACGGTTTTACCATCCCCCTACTACTAAGAGAATAAAAATTTTCTTAGTTTTTCCTCCAAAAGGCATCTAACTAAATAAGGTAACAAGTAAAAAAAAAATTCATTACATTATTATCTTTTCAATTAATATATTCTTATACTTAAACTCTAATCTTTTAATTAAAATTCATATTTATGACTTTTTCATTAAAATTCATAATTTATTATGCAATCATTTTCATTTCCATTGATATTATTCTTCATCGGTAACACTCTAAAATTACGCAAATCTGCTTCTAATGCAGTCTTTAACATAATTATTGTCATCACTTACACCCTAAAATTACGTAAATCCGTTTCTTATATTATCATTCATCAGTTACACTCTAAATATGGTGTATATTTTAAAGGACGTAATAATTTTTATGTATTTTTTTAATTAAAAATAAAAAAAAATATTAGTCTAATTATTCGTAAATCGTCTTTTTAAGTGCGTGGTATATTGTTTTTACCTGTTTTTGTTACAAGGTTTATACGCGTTTTAATTAGATTTTACATTTTTACATCATTTAATTGTAATTTAATGTCATAAATTAGTTTCATGCAATGATATAGCATTATAGAGTTAATTTTTATAGTAAAGTAAATATGGTTTAAGACAAAAATAACTTAACTTAAAGTGTCTTTTGATGGTAATAAACCTTCATTTTCTACCTCTTACTAAGATTATATTAGTAAATTATAGCATTAAAGATACAGTTAATTTAAACAATTAATTTAATGAGATTGTCTCTTTATAAAACAAAACTAAAAAATACCGTGCTGTAGCACGGGGATCTATACTAGTAACCGATTAAACCAGTACTAGGGGTCACAACTCCTTCAGTCCTTCGTGCTCCTCAACAGTTGACACTACGTCACTACTCCTTGGTGCTCTACCTACTTTCCGTCTTCATTTATCATCATCCTTCCTTGTTTCTCTCTTCAATTTTGTAAGCTGCTCTTTTTATTTACTTCATTTTTTTTCAATTTCCGTTAGATTAAATTTATTTTAGTATGACTTGGTTTACAGTGATTTGGGTTTTCCTTAGTCCCCATTATACTGCTGCTATTGTAATGTAAAATTAGTGGCGAATTTTGATTAAAGTCTTGATTTTTGAGATGGGTTTTCGATTTTACGAGTTGGGTTTTCATATTTGTGAATTATATTAGCTGGGTTTATTGGTTTTGTGTCCATTTTTGTTTTAAAGAACGTCGGAATTGGTATTACCCCCTCCGTCCTATTCATTTGTTTACTTTTTTTTTTATTCTTTGTGAGGGCTAGGTTAATCAAAGGTAACCAAATGAGTGGGACGGAGGGAGTATTATTTTCAAGGGAATAAGGGACTGTGGTTTTTGGTTTAGTTGGTTACGATTCTCATACCAATAACGCATATGCATCTTCATATTAGTTGGTTGCCATTATGAGATTCATCCGAATCATATAACTAGTTTTCGGAAACACTAGAATATGAAGGAGCCTCTTTTGAAGTCGATTTTGATTGTCTTGACTTGGTGAGGGTTCTGATAGTTCTCGAGGTTGGTTCGGTGTTATCATTTGTACATAAACATAGTATAAGGAATATCATATTATCGTAATAATAGAAATCACAATATTACCATATTGTGATTGTCTAAAATTATAGTAGTCGAGGATCGTTTATGTCCTTGCCTAGTTGTCTTTCCTGTCTTCCTTTACAAAGACTTGAGCGTACCTGCCGCCTTATTTACCCTCATCTACCCATCTCTAACTCTCCGAATCCAAAATTTCCCCTCTAATCCTTTATCTTTCTCTTCCTAATATGGACGTGATGCTAACGTATATAGCATGTCTCACCTTTAGCCCTCTGACTTTGTTGTTCATTACGTTGAACTTCACATATATGCAAGTGTTCTCTTTTTTGTCACTTTGCTCTTTCTTGTGTCTCAGGACGCAAATTCCTAGTCTCTTCTAGTGCCTTGCTTACAAATTACCCCGACCTCTTATCTCAAATTTATTCATTTACTTCCCATAGAGAGTTTTTCTCAAAAAGACATCTCCTTTGTACCTCTCCCCCTCAAAATTCACGTCCTTGAGTCCCTCGACTACCTCTTATATTCATCTCTCAAAAAAAAAAAAAAAAAAAAAAAAAAAAAAAAAAAAAAAAATTATTTCCAGGACTTTTCTCTCATCTCTCATTAAAATTCGGCCACCTTTTTCTCTTGACCACCGTCATATCTCCGTCAAATTATCATCTCTCCTAACCTTTACAAAGTTCTCTCACAAACAAAAAAAAAGTCGACTTGCTTACTTGGCTTCTCCAAAATTCGTCACAAAACAAAGTCATCTCACAAATATTTCCCTTCTCTTCTTTTAAAAGACCTGATCCAACGATCAAATCCGACTCCATAGTGCTGCCATATAAATTTTATGGTGCAAATTTCTTTCCTAAAACTTCACCTTGTGCCCACTCAATGCATCCCCGACTCACTCCTCAAATTTTTTATCTCTCTTTTCCTCCCTTATTCACCGGCAAAATTAAGGCTCCTACAACTTACCACTCGTCTATGTTTTGCGACTTCTCATGGGTTAACATTGCTCTCATTGCTCTCACGTCCTTCTCCTTCTCAAGATTCTCATGGGTCAACATTGCGATCCCGTCTTCTTCTCTCAAGATTGTCCTTCCCTTCCGGTCGTCCATCTTGCGGGGGCGTATAAGGAATATCATATTATCGTAATAATAGAAATCACAATATTACCATATTGTGATTGTCTAAAATTATAGTAGTCCTAGTTTTCTATATTGTATCAAATATATCTTTATGATATATTCTAGTTAGATTGATTTTCCAATTATTATCGTCTTGTAATTGCTATATAAGCATTCCTTTTTTATCAATAATATTCAAGCTATTCAATACAATTTATATTCTCTACACATAGGTGGGTACAGGAAAGTGTGAATTTTTGGTAATAATGTTGATCTTTTATGTTCTTAAGATGGTTTTCGTGCCCTACACTGTTTTAAATACATTACGTATGATGTTTCAGTGATCTTCCATTTAAATCATGCATATAGCAAGAGGTGGATAATATGTAGTCTTGAATAAGTACTTTAAGTATATACTCCGTAGTTATTTTTTGCCCATTAACTGTTCTACAAATATCTTAACTGCTTATGACTAGATCTGTTTTGGTACTTAGGAAAATGATGTTTTCTTATTCCTCGTATGTTTGTTGATTTATTGAATTATTTTTTAATTGTTTCCTCTGCTCAATGTGTGTTTGAGCAATAATAATTTGTTGTTTGTCAGATAAAAAAAAAATGTCATTAGACAGAAGAGCTTTGCCGAATTATTTTCCGGAAGATGGGGCGATTTTCATGGCAAACCCATTAACTAGGGAAGAATGCTTTGAAAGAAAACTGTTTGGCCTTCCTGCCAATTTTGAAGACTTTGTCTTGAGAATTAAAATAGGGATGCTTTTATTCCTATTTGATTTTAAAAGTAGAAAGCTTTATGGGGTATTTGAGGCTAGTTCAAAGGGTGGTTTCAACCTTGTGCCAGATGCATTTAAGTCTTCTAATTCGAAATTTCCAGCACAGGTACCCTCTTTTGCTTATTTATTTCACTTAAATGCAAAAATTTGAGTCAGCTAAAGGATTGTAAAGTTGTAAGGAACTTGAGTAGCTGAATAGTTTGTGTCAATTATATCTACTTTTTCAGGTTCACTTTAATATTCTTTGGCAGTGCTCTCCTCTTCAAGAAGATGCTTTTCACGATGCAATCATAGAAAATTACTTTGCGCCATATAAGTTCAACCTTGGTCTGTCAACAGAACAGGTAACTGTACAGGCTGTACTGATACATATTGTGATATAGGTATAGCAACAGAATGTCCACTTACCCTTTCTGTATGTGGACATTCTGTTGTTTCTTTGTGAAGTGTGCGGATTGTTTTTTCGTGATGGGGTTTCAGTTTGTATGTCTCGTTGGCTTTCCGTTGAACTTACAATTTGCTTTCTGTTTATTCACTCTCTCATTTTTCACTTTATAGCCCATGTGTATTTTCTGTCTTCTCTCATTTGTCGACCTCAATCTTTATTCTTCTATTGCCTCCTTACTGACGATACACTTCCCTGTTCACCCCAATTTGCTACATAGGTAAAAAGATGTCAGGGGGATTTCAAAAATATAGCGAAATAACTTGAACTGCAATGATTTTTAGAACTAAGCCGTTATTGTTGATGTTAAAATAGCTGTAGTTGTTTTCGTTTCTTCTGAGTTAAAGTCATTGCTAACACATGGGTTACTGGGTTAGGCTGCTTATATCCATCCCCCTTACCCTACCATTTGTCGGAGCCATCAAGGCACTGAGATAATGTTATCATTGTTATTGTTCATGTATATCTTGCTTTGAGTTTACAGGTGAACAGGCTCCTCGTTTTGTTTAGAAGAACAAAGCTTCAGATTCAGCGCACTCATATGTCAGAAGGGTATCATCAAAGACCCAACAAGATTGTGACTCCTCTTGATGAAATAAAAGTAGCTCAAACAGAGTGTGGCCAGGGTCGAGATATATGCAATCCTACTATGATGAAGACCTTGCCAAAGTCAACGCCTAAAAAGCTCGCCAGCGTTGTTGTTTGTGATCCTAAACTAACTCCTGATCTTGACTGCTCCATAAAATTTCCTTCTCTAGAACCGGCCGAAAGTGAAGACCAGGATGAAGAGAAAAATCACATGTCCAGAAATTCACGGGCTTCTGTATTTTACTCGGAAAATAGTGAGGCGCGTCTTAGCGTATTTAAACGCTTATCTGGTTGGTCAACAGTTATTGAAGAGAAAAGTGGCAGAATGAATGCACGAACAGAACATCTGGGACAGAACACAAAGTTTGAAAATATCAGAGAGAAGGCTTCTGTTAACACGAGTGTCGTTTCAGGTTTGGGCAATGATGTGAAGATGGGTGCCAAAAATGAACAATCAGAAAAGTTATCAGGTACGAATGTGATGATTTGCAAAGATAGTAAAAGGAAGGGCACCTTTTTAGCAGATAAACAGCAGAAGAGAAAATGTTTACTGAAAACGAAGACTTGTGATAAACTCTCAGACGTCTCCAATCTTTCTCAAGGAAGTTCCAAGACGGAAACTAGTGTGATTGTTACAGGTGATGCCGTTGTAGTTACAGGTCCATGTTTGACAAAGCCTTTCATTTGTGGAGGTGGTGAAGAACACGTTGATGACAAACTTCAGAACCCGATCCAGCTTGAGACAAGTTGCGATCAGGATCCAGTTGAAATGTTGCTGGCTCAATATAAGGACTACCTCCGTAGATCAAGAATGGAGGATCAAACTGACATAAATGGTGCACGCACTTGTGTAACTTGAAGGTGAACAATTAGAGACAAGCTTTTTGGTCTAAGCTAGGTTGTTGAAGTAGATTAAGTGTAGGTGTAGTAGTTAATGATGATGATAAAAATGCTTTGTTGAAAGGAGTCTGAATCATGTAATGCATTGGCAGGGTTGCTTTTCTGTCTGTACATTTTCCTGACTGCAGGGACTCAACCATAATCAGAGGTTCTTGAAATACAAAGATAAAAGCTTACAACTAGTATCGACATAACACAAGGAATTTCGAACTCTTCATTTTCCGTAAACAATTGATTTCAAATTATTTGGTACACGAAATCGACTCTCTTAATTGGAAGCATTACATGAGTATTAATCATGCTAACAAGCAAGTTAACTCTACACAGTTTATTCCTTAAATCATGTTTTTTAATTTCCATGACTCGATTATACGGAGTGATAATCCAAGTAATAAAGGGTTGTACGACACTATAGCCCGCGCTGGTACACCAGGACATTTTTAAGCTTTAGCGGGCGTTTGTTTCGCGCATGGGTTTGAGTTTGGAATCAGAAATCATGTATGGGTTGGAACTCTATTCCTCATACAGTCATACCTTGTGTTTGTTTCAATTGTAAGCGGTATGGGTTTAAAACCGAGTTAAAGTTGAAATATGTAAAATCCAATACTTTAAATAACAATTTTAACATATAAAGTCATGAAATTAAAATTTAATCAACTAATTATATAACTTGTTTCATTTACAATATGTCATATTTATTTTCACATATTTAATTATTATAGTTTGATATCCATGGAAATCAATCTCATACCCATACCTCATGGGTTTGAGGTATGGGTATGAAACCTCCAAATTTGCGAAACAAACACTTGGTATGGGTTTGACTCATTTCAAGCCCATACCTCATACCTTTAGTGAATGAACAAAACACCCCCTTAGAAATAATCAAAGTAACGGGTTGAAAGTTGTGTGTCCATCAAAATAAATTTTTAATCACTTATTACTCAACTAAATTACTAAAATCGTAATTTATTGTAACCATTAAACACAGGAGGCAGGGGCGGAGCCAGAATTCAAATAAAGGAGTAACGAAAATTTACAAGTTATTTTTTTATTAAAAGAAACCTAAGCACAAGGAACAAAGTAGATTTTATAATAACCGACTCGTTTTTTACCATCCATAATAATCAGGTTTTTTTAAGGTGGAAATGAGGTAAAGCGATTTCGTGATTCTTGTCGTGGTTGTCGTTGACGTGTGTCTTTTTTTTTTAAAAAAAAAAATTTGTTCTTCGTCATATATTAACAATTATATATGATGGGGCATATTCTGCACCGCTGACCAAGTCAACATATTGAGCAAGGTCAAAGATATCCACAGCAAGTCAACGACTTAGACGGCCCTAGCCCGTCGACCCCATCGGCTGTCGGACTGGGTCTCGGCATGGCTGCCCGGTAGGGACACATATCCGCGTACTCACATCCAAGACCCCTCGGCGGTGAGTCAACAGGGCCCGCCGGCCTGCCATAGGTCCCTCGGCCGAGGGGTAGATCAGTCTTTCCACCTGCTAGCCACTTGGCCACTTGGCCACTACGTGACAAAAGGTGAAAGTCTATAAATACTCCTCAACCTTCATTGAGGAAAGGATCCACAATCTAACCTAAGAAACACTATTCATCTAGTATTATCTTCCTTATCTCTCTACAATATACATTTAGTCAAGTAACAACAACTTATCCCTTAAGTTTCCGACTTGAGCGTCGGAGTGAGTACGCTTGGCACAAAGCCAAGCCCTCGGTTCGTTCATTGTTGCGGGGAGAGGCCGAGAGGAACGATAAAGACAAAAAGGATTCAACTCGAGACATTATTCTACAAGCCACGGGTGGTAACAATACTTGCTCTGGAATTACACCGGAACAATTGGCGCGTCGTCGTGGGAAATCGCTACTAGAAGCTAGTCACATTCATTCCCAAACAAAAAAAAAAAAAACAACAAAAACCCACCCAAAAAGCTAAGAAGATGTCGAAACAACAAGACGCAATCGTGACCGACGAAACCGCATTCTACCAAGATGATACCTTCAACAATTCTGGAGTCGTGCGGCCCTCCACCGCGGAGTAATCCAACCGGAGTTCGGGAAGCCAATAATACCGAGACACGCCGTGCCCGCCCAACCAGGTCACCATCATGGGACATGTGGTTGACGTAGCAAACCTGAAAATGCTCCTGGACCTAATTAGTAATACGCCCGCTGCTCACCGTCACGCCGACAAGAGCGGCGGAAACCGTCCAGAGACCGGGGCCCAAAATGTGACTCGAGAAATTTGAACGGAGCACTAGGAGAAGCCGACCCGGTCAAGTCGCCGGGGAGCCCAAAGTGGGCGTGGTAGACCTAAGTCCTTCCCGCGCTCATGGGAGGACGGCGTCCCCGCAAAGCACGAACGAGGCTTACCCCAAAGGAGCGAGGAGGAGTCCGACTCGGCAGAGTTGGAGAAGAAGTCCGAGTCGAAGAAGGAGCCCTTCCCGCTACGAGGGGAGGAGCCGGATTAGGAATGCGAGGAGCCGATCGCCGCGTATCGTTCGACACGTGGTCAGACAGCCCCTCAGCGCCTACGTCCTAGAAGTCCAGGTGCCAACTAAGCTCAAGTTGCCACCTCTATCATACAAAGGAGATAATGATCCAGCCGACCACGCCAAGGCTTTCGAGTCTTACATGTCGGTATGGGAGCAACCCGATGAGGTCTGGTGCCGAGTTTTCCCAACAACTTTGCATGGGATGGCTCAAAGTTGGTACAAGGGGCTCCCCGACGGCTCGGTATACTATTACGCCGACCTAAGGGACGCCTTTCTAGCCCAGTACTCTTGCAACAAGAGAAGGGCCGTGGAGACATCGGACCTCCTAACTATCAAACAGGAGGGGGGCGAGTCTCTACGAAGCTATGTGAAGAGGTTCGATGGAAAGGTCCAGCAGATTCGGGAAATTAATCCCGAACTGGCGGCCTTCGCGCTGATGAAGGGCCTCCCAAGGGGAGACTTAAAAAATGAGCTCATCAAGTGCGGAGGCCTGGGCTTGGATGCCGCCAGGAAGATGGCCGACCAGGCCATCAAGGTAGAGGACTATCACAAGACCTGGGTAGGCCCTAGCGAGGCCGAGCACTCAGAAAAGAAGAGCCGCCGGGAGGACAACCCGGATGAAAGACGCCGTGACAACAACGGGTCACGGTCCGATGAAAGACGCCGTGAGAATAATAGGTCACGGTCGGACAAATCGCCAGAAAACAGGACTTGACGGGCGTCGGGTGGAGTTCAGAACGTACCACCGAGGCGGTATAATGATAAAACCCCTCTCGTCGTATCGCCGCCGAGGTCTTCGCCCCGAGCAAAACGAGGGCCGGAAGTGGGAGAGACCCCCAAGCCAAAAATGACGGTGACACGAGCGCGATCTTGTGAGTACCACGGCCACATCGGCCATTTAACCAACGACATCGCCGGCATCGAAGAATGCCATTGAAGAAGCGATCGGAAGGGGAGCCTCGGCAAGTACGTTGCCAAAGGCCAAAAGACCGACGCCGAAGCCATTCGGGTAAGAAATCCGTCTTGAACGGATAGGAGTGATCCATGTTGTCATCGGGGCAACGAGAACGGAGGGTCCGCCCATGGGCACAAACGGCACCTGAACGAGCTATATCAGGCCATCAACTTTGTGCCCAACACAGCGATCCCTGCTTCCAACATCCCCGATATAACCATTGGAAGGAAGGACTACGAAGGAGTCATCGCTCCTCAGAGCGACCCACTTGTAGTCAATTTGGACATATCCAACCACCTGGTCAAGAGGTGCCTGATTGACACAGGCGCGTACACGAACATCATGTTCAGGGAGTGCTTCCTCAGCCTCGGCCTGAAAGTCAAGGACTTGAGCCCCTGCACCAACCCACTATACAGCTTCTCTGGGGCCGGCCTGGTACCACTGGGATCAATCGACTCCGGTGACGTTCGCGAAAAGAATGCGGCTAAGAATGTCCTAGCCGAGTTCGTGGTCATCGACGGCTCGTCCGCCTACAACGTTCTCATAGGCCGAGTCACCCGAGCGAGGCGACGCAGTGATGTCCATCCGGGCCCTAACACCGATGTATGTCTCGGACCGGGGGGAAGCGCATAAGCTCGTCTCTAAAGACGAGAACGACGAGGTGGTCAACGTCCGGATAGGCGCCGGAGGATGCAACATGCAATCCCTCAAAGTAGCAAAGAAATCAGAGAAAGGGAAAAGTCTATCCTTACAACAGGAGGGCGACCTCATGGATGTAGCTAGCGGCTGACCGGGAAGGTGTGCCTTTGATAAACCGTTAGGACACTGGTAATCTCGGGAAAACTCTGTGTAGCGGCGGAGGTGTCCAAAACAGCTGTGGGCACCCCGACGCATGTTTTTATCTAATGAAAAATCGCCCAAGTCTTCCATCAAAATGTTCATTTTCCCCATAGTCACTAGGAAGCAGCAGACGCCGGCTCGCACTGTCATACCGACAAGAACGGCAGTCTCTATCAGTAAGCAGACGTCGGCTCACACTGTCATACCGACAAGAGCGGCAGTCTCCATCAAGAAGTAGGCGCCGTCGCAGTCACCCCAAGTAGTAGACGCCACGGCAGTCACCCCAAGAGGTTTGTATTTGTCGCATCACTCCAAGTGGTAGACGCCACGGCGATCTCCATCAAGAAGTAGGCGCCGTCGCAGTCACCCCAGTAGTAGACGCCACGGCGATCACCCCAAGAGGTTTGACGCCGTCGTCAGATCACTCCAAGTGGTAGACGCCACGGCGATCTCCATCAAGAAGTAGGCGCCGTCGCAGTCACCCCAAGTAGTAGACGCCACGGCGATCACCCTAAGAGGTTTGACGCCGTCGCAGATCACTCAAGTGGTAGACGCCACGGCAGATCTCCATCAAGAAGTAGGCGCCGTCGCAGTCACTCCAAGTGTTAGATGCCACGGCAGTCACCCCAAGAGGTTTGACGCCGTCGCAGTCACTCCAAGTGGTAGACGCCACGGCAGTCTCCATCAAGAAGTAGGCGCCGTCGCAGTCACCCCAAGTAGTAGACGCCACGGCAGTCACCCCAAGAGGTTTGACGCCGTCGCAGTCACTCCAAGTGGTAGACGCCACGACAGTCTCCATCAAGAAGTAGGCGCTGTCGCAGTCACTCCAAGTGTTAGACGCCACGGCAGTCTCCATCAAGAGGTTTGACGCCGTCACAGTCACTCCAAATGGTAGACGCCACGGCAGTCAATAACAAGGAGCACTCGCCGGCTGACACCGTCACACCGGCAAGAATGGCAATCACCCTCAGGAAACAAACACCTCGACGGTCACGACCAGCGCAGTTGATACTCGCAAAGCGATCAAAACGCCTTAGAAGCGTTACACAGTTGAGGAACGCACTCTAGACTGCCTCGGCCAAGCCAAGGCGGAAACAAAGGAGACGCCCAATTAATAACATGAGAAAAAACTCAGACAAGGACGAGAAAAGACCTCGGCCGAGCCAGAGACAAAGTGAAAACGTTAAGTACAGATTGAGACGCTCAACTATTAGCACAAGAAAAAGGAATGAGGTAAAGACCTCGGCCAAGCCGGAGGCAGAAGAAACGAGCTCTTATTAAATATGTTCAACAAATTACAAGAAATACAAACGACGGCCGTCCCCATAAGGGTCAGCCAAAAGACAACCTACCAAAGTTGTACAAAATACAAAGACGAGAAAGCAAAAAGGGTACGGACATCATCTCCCTATGTCATTCTTTGCTCGCCATCGCCGGCGGTAGCAAGCATCTCCTTCGATGGGCAACCCCGGCGGTTTTCTGGCGACCTCGGCTTCGGCGGCCTCGGCCTTTGCCTCGCGGCCTCGGCTTCCCTCATTCTCTTGGCCTCCTCATTGGCCGTCTTTGCCTTCTCGGCAAGGGCTGCTTTGCCTCCTCGGCCGCCTCTTTCTCTATCTTCACCCTCACCGCCTCCTTGGCTCTCTCCTCCACGGCATTCTCCTTAGCTTCGAGCTTGTCGTCAAACAGCTCGTTAAATCTGCCCCACGGAAGGAACCTTCAAGAGGGAAGAGTTCCCCAATCACTTCCCTGGCGGCGTCTTCGGCCGGATCCGAATTCGGCGCACATGTTAGGGAGCATGTCGGTTTGGAGCATCTCAATGTCGTCCTCCTTTTGCCCGATGATGGCCTCCTTGCTCCGAATCACCTTCCCCGGATCTCGAAACCGTTCCCGAATTCATTCTCTCTTTGGAGATAAAGGTCGGCGTGCCTCGAACAAGGTCACACTTCGCCGGCGGCTTTTCAACTTCGGCCGCAGCGGCCTCGGCCTTGGCTCTCTCAGCAAGGACCTCCTTTTCAGCGTCCTCCCTAAGCTTTCTCTCAGCCAAGAGCGCTTTCTCGGCCCTCCCCTAAGCCCTCGCTCATTGAGAAGATCCGGCTTCGCCTTCGCGGCCACCTTCTTAGTGGCATTAAGCTCAAAAGCGGATTGAGCCACGGCCTTCTCCTGCTCCATGATACGAGCACGGTCGGCTCGTTCCACCTCGCCGATCTCTTGATCGGCCTCGCGCTTTTCGCTACAAGTCGGGAGGGGGAAGCCTTCGGGATGAAGAGCCGGTGGCGACGTTTCGATCACCAGCCTGCGGTCGGGAAAGGGAAACCTTCTGGGATGAAGAGTCAATGGCGACGTTATGATCACCAGCCTGCGCGGGGTTCTCCTCCACTTGCTTCTCAACAAGAGCGGCGGTCGACAGCGGCTGATCTACAAAATTAAAAAAAAAAAAGAAAAAAGAAGAGCATCAGTATCAACATACATAGGCATGCCGAAGAGCCTATCATCGCAGCGCTGATGAAGCTAAAACGAGCCACGAGATAGATCAATACCGTGCTTGGCCTTCTTGGCCGAAGGGCGCATTTCCTCGTCGGCGACGGAAGCAGCGGCGGAAAAAGGTCATCGCTTTCTTTTACGGACAAGGGGCGACCCCTCCTCCTCATCGGAGTCATCCCCATTGGAGATATAAACTATCTCCACCGTCTCCTTCTGAACAGGGGGGATGGAAGGCGGAGCCGATGTCGAAGCCATCACCGCCGAAGGCTTTGTTTTTCGCGTATGGCGCGGCATGTTACTAACAACCTTCGCCTGGGCCTCCACCACATTCAAGCTTTTCAGCTGCTGGTCCATAAGATCATTCGGCGATGTCCTGCGGTCATGGGTCAGAGCCTTGGGATGCAAGTTAGCAACGGTTTTGTCTTTGTGCAGCCCCATTCTCCGGAGGATATCCTCAGACAAATCCGGTCCAAAGTAGTCTGCGAAGGAAACAAAGCAAGAATTAAATAGAGAAATTAAATCGAAGTTCGAAGAACAGGAACATTGACAGCGGTGATGGGCCTCATACCGACCCCACTCACCCTGTGCTAAGGCCGGTATGAGGCCGACATGGCAGAGCGGCTCATCCTGAAGAATGATCTGCGTTGGGGGAATCCATCTTTTCGGCACCCCACTCTTGTCCGCCTCAAAGAGCCTCATCATGACCTCTCATCCTCCCTAAGAGAGACCCTGCTGGCATCCATCTTGAGTTTTTTCCGGGTGACCCATCTGTCATGTTCCGCCTTAGTCTCACACCGCAAGTTAACTTGGTGCTGAAAGCAGCGGGGCAGCGGATAGTCATCCGGCACCTTAACGTACACCCACCGATCTCTCCAGTCTTTGCAAAAAGTAAGTTTGTCAACAGAGATATAACCCTTCTCCATGTGCACACTGTACCAACCGACGCGGCCAGAGATTGACGGCTGGAGATAATGAAGCCGGCGGAATAAATTCACCGTCGGGGCCTCCCCCTTGAAGAGACAAAGCCACACAAAGCCGACTATCGTCCTCATGGCCAACGGATGCAGTTGGGCCACAGCGACGTTCATAGCTTTGATGATAGCCATGACGTACTCGTTCAGCGGAAACCGGAGCCCGTACTCCAAGTGTCGCATGTATACACCGGTATGGCCCGGTGGAGGGCAACAGACGGCCTGACCCTCCTCAGGGATAACAATCTTGTATCCCCTGCCAAAGAAGAAATGGCCCTCGAAAAATTTCTCACCGGAACAACTGGCCAACTTATGGGTCCAAGCTCGGTCAACGCGTACCTTACAGACGTCACCGTGATCCATAACGTACTGCCTCCCCTCTTTGGGACGAGCCTTTTCAGCATCATCACCAAAATCGTCTGCGTCATCATCGACATCATCGTCATCCTCCCATTCCTCCAAAATTCGAGGATCGACTTCAGAAGAAGGAGACCTAGGGCCCCCAGGCCTTATCAGGAGGGCGTCCAACTTCTCCTCCTCATCAAGACGCGACGGGGAACCCCCCGGCGCCGGTTTACTAGGCCCGGCATCAACAGAAGACATGTTTACAATAAAAACTTACAAAGTTAAGAAATTGAGAAATTTGTTTGTTTACCTTGAAGAAAAACACTCGCCGGAGTAACAACTCTGAAAATTAGAAGACAAAGAAGCCCTTGAAAGTTTAGAGAGAAGAAAATTTTGGAGAATGAAATTGGTGGCCAATTTCACGGAATAACTGCCCTATTTATAGGGAAAAGCCCATAAAGAAGGACCAATCAGAGAACAGCCCATGAAGCGTCGTCCAATCAGCGAACAGACACGTGTCGGACATGCAACCACGGGATGTCAATCGTTGCAACAGTTGAACGTCAATCAATGCAACAGTGACCAAGCGTCTTCAACACGCCCATTCATATCTCTCCGCCTATTCACCTTCCTCAACAAATTCCCAAGCATCTGTTCTCCGCCGGCCACATGATCAACCAAGCTAAGTAGCGCCGGCCGGGGGCAATTAAAAACAACCGACACTCTCAACCATGGTCTCGGCAAGCGTCACTTTCTTTTCCACATCGGATGCCCTTTACACATCCATGTGGAGGGGGGATATGGAACGGCCTAAGAAAGGGGATATGGTACGGCCTAAGAAAGACCAGGCCGAGGTAAAAGAAGCCGCCGCAGAAGAAGCCGATGCAGAAAATTTTTTACAAATTACTTACGCAGAATATACGCTCAAACGTACATCGGAGCCCATACCACGGCATAGACTACGCTGGGGGCAAATTGATGGGGCATATTCGCACCGACCGACCAAGTCAACATATTGAGCAAGGTCAAAGATATCCACAAACAAGTCAACGACTTAGGCCCTAGCCGATGCGGCCCCATCGGCTGTCGGCACTGGGTCTCGGCATGGCAACCTTTGCCACCGGGACACATATCCGCGTACTCACATCCAAGACCCCTCGGCGGTGAGTCAACAGGGCCCGCCGGCCTGCCATAGGTCCCTCGGCCGAGGGGTAGATCAGTCTTTCCACCTGCTAGCCACTTGGCCACTTGGCCACTACGTGACAAAAGGTGAAAGTCTATAAATACTCCTCAACCTTCATTGAGGAAAGGATCCACAACTGAACCTAAGAAACACTATTCATCTGGTATTATCTTCCTTATCTCTCTACAATATACATTTAGTCAAGTAACAACAACTTATCCCTTAAGTTTACTGACTTGAGCGTCGGAGTGAGTACGCTTGGCACAAAGCCAAGCCCTCAGTTCGTTCATTGTTGCAGGAGAGGCCGAGAGGAACGATAAAGACAAAAAGAATTCAACTCGAGACATTATTCTACAAGCCACGGGTGGTAACAATACTTGCTCTGGAATTACACCCGGAACAATATAATCTCACCTTGAAATCTCTAACTATGAACTACAAGATTTATGCAGAAGACTCTTTCGATACTAATCGTTACATTCTGAAACTAGTTCTAACGTATGCTCCACACAACCTTCCAACACGAGTTATTAACAATCTTCAATATTTAATACTATTTCATCACTTCCCGTCTCATTATAACGTCATTAATCAACCAAGAAAATGTTATAATGTCGTTTAATAAACAAAAATCACATTTTAACGTGTTTAGTATATTGTAAAACTGTCCCATAATCTTTTAAAACATTCTTCAAGTTGTCACATCATCAAATGTACGCCACCGCCATAAGCCGCATATCAACTCCAATTAGTTAAATAATCGGGAAAAATTGATCCGATAATGAATTAAGAAGCCACAAAGCAAAACCTATCTGAAACCCCATAGTGACCTGACCCAATAATGACCCGACTAAATAACAAACCCGTTAATAACCGACCCCGACAATAACCCGAACCCGAGTCTGAGCAATGAACCGACTAACCCGACCTATAAGTAAACCGAATCAAATATAATTGTAATCACGACCCGAACCTGATAAGACCCAAGCCAATCAGATTCAACCCAAACTCGACCCGATTACCACCTCCACATATTATGGTCACCGTGTTTTAAATCTCACGCGCGTAGCTTCGGCATGTGTACGTGTGTATGTCAAATCCATTGTTATCACACTGCTATTAAAGGTTGGTCATTAAATTACAGATTAGAGATTTAGACGTGCGTACGTGTGTACGTCAAATCCACTGTTGTAATAATACCTTGTTGGCTAGTCCCCATCGATCTCCTCTGTTTTGTACAAGACAAAATTAAATCCAATAACCAACGAATGGAGGCGGACTGTAAGAAATTTACTTTGCAACTTCCTATTGCCTTCTAAGAAATATCCTACATCGGTTCTAGGGATTACTACATTAACTAGTTTTAATCCCGTGCAAAAATTGCACGGGGTTACTTGTTAAACAATTGTTATTATTAAATTATGAACGGAGAAAATATAGAAATATTGAAATTCAAATATACAAAATTAAGTAAGAATATAGTAAAGACAATAACATTAATACAGTCGTTATTACATGAGACGATTTTACACGGTGAGACGATTTCGTTGTATATATAAAAACAACTTATTAGTATTAGATAAATAGTTTATTTGTTGAAATGAACCGTCTCACAGGGTGATTCGTTTTACTCTATAATTCGTGTCAATCTAAATAGGCTCAATAACAAACTGTTGGCTCAAAATCTAAATATGATTAAAATAGGCTTAAACAACCTCAAACTAACCCATTAAAATCTCAGTACATATCGCCAAAGGCCCCACCTTCACCTTATAATAAATTAGCAATGCTAACCTAACATACTTCCAAAACATACTTCACACGCCTCTTTCTCCCTCGCTCTCTCTCATCAAACACGACCTCACCAGTCACCGTCATTATATCACTCCCTCAAACCTATAATTTCTCTCTATAATCCTCATTCATTAAACAATATATCCTCTCCTTACTCGATAATGTTTACCTAGTTGATAATCTCTCTCACTATCAGCTATGTTTGTTTCATTTTTTGTTCTGATTTTTTTTTCTATTCAATTTCTCATAGATCTGATGGTTATTTTTTTAAAAGTTGATTTTTTATTTTTTATAAAATTATTAGTGAATATCATAGATCTAATGAGTATTATTTTTTTTAAATAAAATTACTCAATATGAGTAAGTATGTGTTTTTAAATAATATTCTTTTTACTTTATTTGGTTGCCTATATTACGTTTAAATTATTTTTTCATTTATTTAAAACTTATTTTCGTTAATTTAAAAAAATCCCATATTTTGAATGTAATCTTCCCCTTTTTTTGAATTTTTATTTTTTATTTTTTTTGACAAAACAATAGAGTATTTCTAAGAACGAAAATTAAATCTATTACATTTAAATGACTTGGATATTTTCTGAAAATATTTATCAATTAAATTCCTAAATCTTATTTTTATATAAGTTTTTAATGGCATGTTTTTCCTATTATAGTTACAGGATATTTAAAGAGAATTTTTTGAAATAAATTGTTAAATTTAGCTTTCAGATTTTTTTGAAGATTTTAAAACAATTTTTTCAAAAAAATAAGTAATTTTTAGATGTTAAATATTTGTAATCACTTACTTGAGATCATTTAAAAGATTAGATTATATTAATTCAAATTAGATTAGCTTAGATTATACTTAGTATTAATAAATTGATTTTATTATAAAAAAACGTGCAAAATAAACTTAAAATCGTTTTCTTCGGAGTAATTTTTCATATTTGAATTGAGTGGGGAGAGGAGAGGAGATGGGAGGAGAGAGGGTAATTAAATGGTGTATAGAAAGTGGTGGGTCCTATATGTTGCCAAATTTCGGAAAATTTTCTGCCAATGGGAAGCCTTCAAAAAACCTGGCTTTTATACTAGGTAGATAGTGCGTCTTGCTTTAGACGGACCTTTTTGGTCTGAAATAATAAGACGGAATTTTGTAACCATTTTACAGTTAAATGTGACCACTATTGAAAAATCAGTTACCATAAGCTGTAACACTGCCTATATCATTGTGGTTATATTTAACTATAAAATGGTCACATATGCCTGTCTGAAAAATAAGACGAAAAGTGTCCGTCTGAAATAAGAATTTGTGCTACATTAAAACCTCAACTATCAATTAATTAATCTCATGTGTGACAGATATTTTTCGTCACAAACTTGTGACCTCTTACAAACTGCAAATGGGAGAGCAAGTGGAGACGCAAGTGGGAGGGAGCTTGTAAGAGGTCACGAACTTGTGAACGTCACAAACAAGACTTACCATGTCCAAGCAAGGTCAATTGCTGGGTCATGACCTTGCTTGATCACACTAAGACTATCTTTATCAATCAATATGGTGACCGGTCATGCATATTAAAAGCCAAGAAATAAAGGAAAAAGAAAAAAAAGGCTATGACCGATTGCATTTCTCGGTTGGCAGAGGAACACAATGACCACATTCTTGCCCTCTCCCATGACCGCCACATAGGATGCCCTCATTGATCAAAGTCATACCAATGCCACATGGAGCTTTTTGATTTGCTATTTCAATTTATATTACTTTTACTTTTCTTTTATATCTTTAGAATGATATATTAAAAGAATGTAAGATAAAGTAGGTTAAGGTTGGTTATTGATAATTGGTAAAATTTTGTAGTCGGTCATGAAAGTAGGTCATGAATATAATGATAATATTTTTATTGATGACCTAGGCCAGAGATGGTCATTCATAAAGATGGTCTAATCACCATTCATAAAGCAAATTATGGTGACCTTTGGGGAGAAGAGGTCAATTTGTGACCTTTGGTGGAGCAAATTGACCTACCTCATGACCTTATATGTGGAGTCGTGGAGATATGTGATTGGTCGACAATATTAATAATTAATAAAAGAAATATATATGAAAAGGTGATATAATATGGAGAGATGTAATTGGTTAGAAAGTGAAAAATGATTGGGTTGATGACGTAGGTCGTGACCTTCTGCTTGGGAGGGTGAAAGTGAGTCAAGATAAATAAAGTGGAATTAAGAGTAAAACCGAGTCGCGGCCTAATTAGCGCGACCTCTGCTTGGGGATGGTCTTATTGTTAATTAATTGACCAAAAAATTAGGCTACTGAAATACATTATCATTAACTTCACAAACTTCACAAACGTACTCGGACCCCTTAAATTGGCTAAAATTTTGTCCTAAGAGTATCAACTCGAGATGGTAATTGGGTCACTCGGGTTGGTTATGGGTCGGGTTGAAATAGGTCGGGTTCGAGTTATATCGGGTCAGTGACGGGTACGGGCCGGGTCGGTTCATGTCGGATCGGGTCATTAGCGAGTCAGTGTCGTGTCAGGTTATCAACATATATTTTATCTTATATATTTAGTTTTAGATGATAATTTTATGTTTAAACCATGTGTACCTGTATTAATTGTAATTTTAAGTGAAAATAATTAAGATGGATGTCAATTTGGTGTTATTTACTATTATTAAGGTAATTCATTATCGGGTCATCTATCGGGTTAAGAAAATATCGAGTCACGGGTCAGGTCAGTTCAGGCCGGGTTGGAAAAATTAAGGCTACTATCGATTATCGGGTCAGGTCATGTCGGTTTCGGTTCACCCAATTTTCGGGTTGTATCGAGCCGGGTTTCGGGTGGGTCGAGTCGGGCCAACTTTTGTCAGCTTTAGTATCAACGCCACAAATTAATTAAAATACTACTACCTCCATTCAACTCCACTTTGCATGTTTCTCTTTTACACACTATTCACAAGCGGACATTCAACTTCAATTTTCTCTCGATACATAAGTTAAAATATATTTATGTGGGATCTTATTTGATTCGTCTTTAAGAGTACATTAAAAATATCTAACTTTTATAATTTTTGCAAATACGTAGCTAAAGATATTTACCGCGTAAAAGTCGCGTTGGCAAACGTGATAAAGCAAACATGTAAAGTGGAGTTGAATGGAGGGAGTAGTTGAGATCCCGTGATAAAGCACGACATTTGTGAGGGTTAAATTAATTGAGCTTGTAAAAATTAAAAAAATTTACATAAATGAGTTGTAGTTATAATAGTATGTTGTAATGTACTGATTATAATGTTAGTAAATTTATAAAAAAAAAGTTTACTATTTAAAGGACTTTTAGATTAAAAAAAAGTTTACTAAATATGAAAAATATTAAATGCTTAAATACAACCCAATGGGTTGTATATATTAAAACCTTTAAAAATAATGATAGTTGACTATGATGGAATAAGTGAATAACATAATCTAATATAGGGTCAGTACTCTATTATTATAAAAGCGCATATTGACCTTATAACGGAAACATATATAAACAGTATACGGCACATGTAGAAGGACGATTTACAAACAATTAAAAATACTATTTACCCTTATATTCTTTTTTCTTTTATTTTTAAAAGGAAAAACTAGAATTATTGATTCTTACTCCTTATCCTTTAGTAAGAAAAACTCATATTAATAAGGATTAGTTAACCTAAACAAAAAAAAGGACAATTTATTTTAGAAAAAAAAAAACAAATAAAATTGAAACCTTATCAACTCCAACCAGCAACTTAAAAAAGAACAAATTTTTTATACTACGGGTATATTAAGCGTGAATAATGGCAGTGTTAAGCCTACTTTTAGTTGGCATTTGATTTGATTGTAATACTTTATTCTGATTGTAATATTTTATTCGGTGAATGCAATCTTTAGTCAATAAATTAAAAGTCGTAATGTTAATGTGGGCCCATTATATTTGTCAATCAATTGAGCGAAAAAATTGTGAGCAACTCTTATTCTTTTAGTTGAGTGGGAATTGTTGACATCAAATACCTTTTAAAATTTCACTTTATGTCATTTCATCCTCACAATACCCCACTTGCTCAACTTGCGTACAATATGACTTTCTTATTGTTTGTATGTATCTCCTTAACATGTACAATTTACGTATTTTGGAAGGTATATATTGTGAAACAGATGGAGTATATATATACGTTTTTAGTATTACACAAAATCCTTTGTATGTAGACATAATTGTATAAGTAATATATCAAATTAGTATTTAATATAATTTTTGGAAGTGTATATTTCGTAACCAATATAGAATGAAGTTAACAAATAATAAGGAAATAATTTTTGTTTACATTTGCCCCAAAAATTCCATATATATAGAAAAAGCATAGAGCTTTACATTTAAAAAGGTAAAGTCGTCACTCATGCTTCTTATTAGGGCAACACTTAGTTAATCATGCTTCTTATTAGGGCTTTCTCATCTTTTTCAAAAGCCTCTGGTCTAACAATGAACACTTTCAAGTCTGAAGTGTACTATAATGGGGTAGACCAACAAATAAAGTTTGATATTCGATAGGTTACAAGGTTTGTGGAGGGGTCAATGCCTTTCAGGTATCTTGGTGTGCCAACTCAAGCAGAAAAATTAACAAAGAAAGAATGCAATATTTTGGCTGAAAAAATGGTTAACAGAATAAGGAGCTTAGGGGCAAGGAAGCTATCATATGCATGTTGGCAGAGTGGTTACCAATTCAGTTTAAACACACTCTACTCCTACTGGGGAGGAATATTCTTTATACCTAAGAGTGTGATCAAGAGAATTGATCCCATCTGTAGGAACTACTTGTGGGATGGTAGTTCAAAATATTAAGGGCGCCCCTTATTGCTTAGGATAAGGTTACACTACCTAAGGAGGAAGGTGGTCTAGGCATTAAAAGAGATCAAACCTGGAACATTGCTACTGTGGCAAAACTGGTTGACTAGATTTATGGCAAGGCTGATAGGCTCTGGATTCGATGGATCAATCAAGTGTATATAAAGAATGCACATTAGCATAACTACTCCACCCGTGCTGATGCTAGTTGGTCTTAGAAGAATATATGCAAAGTCAAAGAAAAGATGAAACATGCATACACTGATAACATTTGGAACTCTGATGCTAAGGGGAACTCTGTAACACCCGCGCTTTTCACTTTATAGTTTTAAGACGTTCTAATCGTTTTATTTTATTAATTATATTTTAAAACTTATTTTTATAAAAATAATGTTTTAGAATAATAATAATAATAATAATAATAAGGTTTTTTTGTCAAAAACTACCTTATATTTAGGTGTATTTGTAAAAATACTACCTTATATTATTTTTTTTGTTTTCAACTACCTTTGTTTTCTTTATTTTTGGTCAATAACTACCTACGCTAAGAATCTAGACATATTTGGTCTATTTTCCGGCTTTAACATATCTCACATGACTCTTTTATGTTTTAATCTTACTAAGGCCTGATTTTGGGAAGTCATAAAGTATTTACGCTAAACTTTAGTAGATGTTTGTAGTTATTATTGAAATGTGAAATTTATTAATTTTGCGTATCTGAAGTTAAATTTTGGTTTGGACGTAGTTGATCATTGTTGTTTGATGTTAAGAAAGTCATGTGAGATAGGTTAATGTCACTAAATCGACCAAATCTCGCCATATTTTCAGCGTAGGTAGTTTTTGACCAAAAAAATGAGAAAACAAAGGTAGTCTAAAACCAGAAAAATAATATAAGGTAGTATTTTTACAAATACACCTAAATATAAGGTAGTTTTTGACAAAAAACTCTAATAATAATAATAATAATAATAATAATAATAATAATAATAATAATAATAATAATAATAATAATAATAATAATAATAATGACCATCTTGGCCATTTAGGACATATATTTGTTAGTCTTAGGTCAAGTTTTTAGTCATTTCCGACTCAAATTGAGTTGTTTGAGCCTATACTTGCTATTGGGCCTCTTTCCTCACCTTCTCTACATAAAACCCTTCCGTAACATCCCCTTCTTTAACCTATTTTTCTGAATTTTCCTTCTTCTCAAGTCACCATTGAACACCTACCAGTTTTAAACACTAAACCTCACATAACTCCTCCAATTCTCAACTAAATTTCTCCATTTTCGCGTCATTCTTTCCTCTTCTCGCTCTCCTTCTTCCTAAGTAAGAAAGATGCAACTTTTCTTACTTTTATTCTGGTTCGGTTCAAAACTTTGTCGTCTAAGTCAACCAACCAAAACAATATTTATAACTAAATAAACTACTCTTAGTAGAGTGGTAAGTAAAGGTCGGATCCTAAAGGATGGGTATTGAATTAAGTTATCGGTTGTAGAAAGCTATGTCTTAGGGTGTCACAAATTGGGTTGAGAATTGAGGTATCAAGCTACACTACTTTAACAATGAAATGTAAAGAAATGAAAGTAAAACAAGCAAGTAAACTAGGGGTTTGTAAACAATAGATTAAGGCACTAGGGTGTCATGGGTTCATAGGGGGGTTCATGGTGGGGATCATACAAACATGTTTACATAGTTGCAAGCAAATTATTATTGTAATGGAATTGAGTTAGTTTATGTCTTACAATCCCTAGGAAGATTTGGGTCCCGGAGCCGAGTCAGTCAAGACTATACAACACCTACAAGTCGACTTAGTTTCTTCCTGGTTACTTCTATGCATGGTCTTGTTGGAGTAAGTGTCCCCGACAATAATGCGACCACAATTGTCGATCATATTGATCACATATTTAAATCTCATATCAAGAATACGAAAGGGATGATGCATTACATATATAGTCAACTGGTCCACACATATCGGTAATGATTGGCTGGCTAGAGTTTGACATTAATGTCGTGCGACGGTGGTGATCAGTTGATCCCTTGAGGTCACACCTAAAGGACGATTCCCTTAATTGAAAAAGGTTAATTAATTGTATGTCGTCTGATTAATTAATTCCTTAAAATTGAACAAATTATTATCATAAGAGAGAAAATGACATCTTATTATAATGTGATTAAATAAGATTTTATTTAGTAATTTAAGAAGTTATATTACTAAAATTAATCGGTGTTTGCGAAACACGCGAGATGAGAATGATAAGTTAGTTATAATTACAAGATGTTGTGAATTATACTAACTAGTATTTAAATGACCATTTTATGAGAAAGTAATTTTGAATTACTAGTCAATTTGTTAAATATGATTTATTTAATTTGTAAATGATATTTAATTTGTTAAATATGCATTTTAAATTAAAACATGACATAAGACATGTCACATGTCACATGACATACAATTGTACAATTGACAAAACTAAAATGGACTCCATATTACACATAATAACCGAAATATTGGTGGGCATTTTTAGTAGTTTTGTCTTATTCATTTGCCTTATTCATTTGTCTATGACACTTGATAGTGACATGACTATGGACAAAGGCTTACACAATTTGTCTTGTGAAGACAAAATAAGAAAAAAGAAAAGGTCTTAAAGACCTCCCCACCCCACCGGTTTTTGGGACAACAAATTGAGAGATTTTCTCTCAATTTTTCCATTCTCTTATGTTTTATGAAAAACACTACTCTCTCTCTCTCTCTCTCTCTCTCTTGTTCTTCATAAAAATCATTTTTATGAATCTAATTTGTACAAATCAATCACTAATAATACTAGTAGTAGTATATGAGTATTAGTAATCGATTTTAAGGTAAACCACATTACAAATATCTAGTACATGTTAGTTTGTGGGATTTTGGGATAGTCTTGGGTGCTACTTATTGGAGGGCTTCTATTTTGAAGTCATGGATGTTCATCCATTATTGGAAAGCTCAAGAACTAACAAGAAGGAGATCTTGTTGGTGCCCATAAAACCGAAATCATATAGTAAGAACAATGATTTCTTCTCTTATCTTATTTATGTTTGCATGCGTAAGATTTGTAATTATTTTATGACTAAATAATTTCTCACATATATGAATATGTTAAATAATGAGATTAATGAATTCTAACAAGCGGTATCATGAGCCTTAGGTTGTTTGCATGCAAATCGGTTTATAGTTTTTCCGAGTTATATGATTAACATACAAAACTAAATAAATTTGGTTTTATGAAGATAAACCTAAAAATAACTTTGCATGTTAAAAGTTTCTGGTCCTAAGTGATTTTTAGGACATTTTGGTTTATTTATGGATTTTATTGTTCATTTTATATAATATTGGCATTAAAATGTGATTTTTATGATAAAAATGTCATTTTTGGACGACAAATAGCTAAACTTCGATTTTTCCAGTGATTTTTGGATATGTTTTCACATATATTATCTACTGATGGCCTGTAAATGTTTATGATAAAATGAGTTGTTATGCTCGAAATATGGATTTTTCAAGTTAAAATCATATTTAAATGGAAAAATAGGTTAATATGAGTTATATTTCGAATCTGGTCATAGAAATTTAGTATGTTGTCACATTCAATTTTACAAGATGTGTGTCAAATATTTGGCTATAATGAAGTCTTTATGCATGATTTATGAATTTTTGATGAAAAATCACATAAATAGTGACTTTAATTAGTAGAAATTGCTAAAACATACTTCATGACTAAGGAAAAACGTCACATGTTGCATTTTATCACATATTTCAGATCTAAAAGTGAAAAGTTAATAAAAATAATTTTTCTCATATTTTTATGGTAATAATTGATAAATCGGATAAACCGCAACATTGTTTTTCTCGATAAATTTTCGAAATTTTAACCTATGTTTTTGAGCATTATGAGTGTCATGGTACTTTTCCATAATGTTCATGAGTTTAAATTTCAAATTTTGAATTTATTTGAAATTTTTATGATTTATTTGAAGTTTATGACATAATTTTGTTTTTTTGAGTCCATTTATGAACAATTATAAGAAATATAAGTTAATTATTGTCAATATGTTAGTGGAGACTAATTTTGAGTCCTAAGTTGGTTAGGGTAATTAACTTGTACATAAATATGAATTTATGTAATTATTGAGATTATAAAAGGTTAAATCACGCAAATCCGTAAAAACCGATTAATATACGATATTGGCTTATTAAAGGCGATTTAGCATAAAATTGGGCATGTTCATACATATTCAAATGCTGCATTTTATTTATGATTTTCATAATTTTAATTTTATGTAATTTTTTGAATTATGTAATTTTACTTAGTATGACCTTAGTTTTAATTGGTATTGCCCGAATTGTATGGGAATATCGATTCGGTTGTAATTTATTGTGATCTCGTATCACCGATTTGTAATTTAATAGATTTATTTTATTTTAATTACAAATGTATAATAGGAAATTATGTAATTTATTATGTAATTTTATTATTCCGGAGTACCTTGAAGACGGTGTCACTCGAGAAGGCGATCCATCAAAGAAAGTGTTGCCTTGAAATGCGTGCCAAGACCGAAGTTCAAGGGACCAAAGGAGTTGGTTTTCGAATATGTAATAATTAATTAGATTTATTATTTTAGGAAGGCCATACTAGGATTTATTTTTTATGCTTTGCATTTTATTTATATGTTGCATGCATCGCTAAATCGCCATAACTAAAACATGCATTATCATTTTAATCGAGTTTATCGGCCGTGTCAATTACAATTATCGTAGTTCACCGCTTTAGTTCACTTAAAACGTGATAGATAATAAATTAACATGACCTCTCGCTAAAAATAAACAATTGAGACTTAGCCTTACCAAAAAGTAGAAACCATGAAAACCTATTTCGTGAGGGAGTGCACTCGGCCACACCGGGGTACAAACCTTGTTACGTAGGGGAAGTGGGTGATAAATGTCTATCCACCGAATTCATGTTGATGAGGGATTCATCGGCTAGACCGTGCCCAAGTTAATGTAGGTTTGGATCATGGACACATTTATTCGAAATTTGGATTGAGCTCAACGGAAGTATTCGTGACCGTAGTCGCATGTGTTCCGGGCTAAAGATAAATATTAATGTAATTTTATCGACCAAGAGTTCTAAAAGTAGAATCGATTAAAGAGTTAATCCACCGAGTTATATTGATAAGGGTTTCATCGGCCACACCGTGCCCAAGTTAATATGAATTTGGATCTTGGAATCATTTATCATAGTTGGGTAGAGGTCACTATGTAAATGTTTTACTTGTTATTTACAAGTATTAATAAAACGATAAATGTTAAGTTTTCCACTATTCCGTTATCATATTGTTCTATTTCTTTACCACAATTCATATACGATATCATTTCGATTTTTGATTCAAATCTCCATTAAAACATCGTAACTAAAGACAAATATGAATTTTTCTTCTAAAACCTCGAATTATCCATTGTAAGGATCTCTTGTGAAGAGTATAGATGGAAGTTATTTGTGATCAAAAGGGTTTTTGATTCTTGACTAACATATCTACTTACAATTGTTTCTCATATGCTTAATTAATTTAAGTACTTTGAAACGTTAAATCATTTTGGTAACTAGATTTGTTGGAAATCAAAATTGACCAAAATACCGCAACCACTTCAATGAAAGTTTTAAGACTAAATGAACGAATGAAGAGTAGTCTTCATGAAATTAAATTTTGCTTCTCTAAGCAAAGACTCATTGAAATGAGTGGGAGCATTCTCTTAAACCGTTAAGAAAAGGATAAGGTTCTAAGAAGTAAAATTAGAATGGAATTGATACAAGGTAATGTTAAAAGTAACGTTATTGAGAATAGAAATACTAAACCTATCAATCCCAACCGATAAAGTTTCCATTGTCTTAATTGTTGGACGCTAGAAAGGATACTACCCCCAAATTATTGAAGAATCAACAAGTTAGTTGTGGGACATCTAATGAGACCTTCTTCTTTAAATGTTTATTTGATTAACATAAATTTTGCTAGTACTACTTCGTCAATATTAGAAACCGATGGTGGTTTTCATCATTACATTTGATACATAGGATGATTAGAATATGACGACTAGCAACTATGATGTTGAGAGATAGAGTCATTGTATACTCAATCTAGTTTTGGGTTTATAGTTGTACTTAATTATGACTATTAAGTGCATAAAATCTAAATAAGAATATAAACTTGTTAAGATACAAAAGAGGTTTCACTTTTGTGACCCTATACACCGTGATTTGATGAATGGCTTGCCCATTATCAAGGTGAATATATTCTAAACCAAACTAGAATGATATATCATGAAGATGATGCAAGACTCAAATTGGTAACCCAAGATTAAACCTTAAATTCTGGAATAATGAACGCAAAGAGTTATCAAGTACTCTTGAAACCATTAGATCTTATGGTATATGCGTATCTTGTATTCAAAGCAAGATGTCTCGTGCCTTTTGGTTGAAAAGGAGATCGAGGTTATAAATCATTGATCCAAAAGGGGTTGATCATTTTCTTTTACCAACGATTTAAGTTGACGCTAATGTGTTCATTTAATAAGGTAAATAGAGAAATCTTTGAAGAAATTCAAAGAGTTCAAAGAATCACGATTTAGTCGTGATGGGATTATCAAAGTGAAGACTTTGATATAAGCCAAAGGAAATGTGATATAGAATCACAAATTAATCTCTCTTAGCACGCATTATGGGATAATGTGTGGTTGGATTAAGAAATCAAACGCTATTCGATATGGTTTGGACTTCAATCAAGTTACTTTAAGTTACTTGATCCTTTTGGGGATTTTATCATTTTATCTAAATTATTTTTCCACTAAATCTAAAACGAATCATATGAAATATGAAATGGTAGGGTACCATGTTTGTAAGTTTTCAAAAGAAACAAATGCTCATTTTTCCTTATTATAATCACGAGTACAAGGGGTTTGTGGCTCGTGAAGCTGTCTTTCTAAAATACAAGTTTATTTCTAGAAGACAGAGTGGGAGAAATTATTCAAGAGCCACAAAGAATGTTATGTCGCAAGAAACTGGTCTTTCTTGGCTACATGAGACGTTTTGTGTAAGACGTTGTTTCTTCAAAACCTAGGAGGTTAAATTCGTCACTTGTTAAAGATGATGAATTCATGCTACTTTTAAGAAAGTAAAGAGCTTATAACTTACAAAGAAATCATTTGATTCAAGTTGATTACTTCTAGAAAGTAATGAACATATGACTTACATGAGAATGTTTAAGTCACAACTCAATACAAGGCTTAGAGCCATGAAAATCCGAAATAAAAGGCTTGATTAGTGACAAAGGGTTTTGCACTAATAAAGAGAGATTTCAAAGCTTGATTGGTGGCAAAGGGTTTTGCACTGGTTGAAATGCTTAAGTCTATTTGGATCTTCTTAGGGATTGTGTTTCATTATGATGATATACATATAGCAAGTGAATCTAAAACCCACTTCTTCAATTAGAAGGAATGTATTCAATACATGTCTTGAGTTTTGTAGATTCTTGCAATCCTAAGATAATGTGAAACTTAAGAGAGAGTCTTAAGTAGGACATCAATGAGTTGGAATCAATGTTTTGATCATGTTATAAAACTTTTCTCGATAAGTCGAGAAATTGTGTTTATACATGGAGTTTAGTGGGAGTTACGGAAATTTTAATTAGTCTAATATATGGATGACATATTGATCATTGAGAATGATTTAAGACTTGGAGTAATATAATACATCTTTAATATCCAGATTTATGTAGATAAATCCACATGATATTAACGTCAAATAAGAAGTCTTATGTTGATAAGATTCATGACTAGTTCAATCAAGTTGAACATATTTGATTGATTCCATTTGCTTCTGCTGCCGGATCAATTAAATGAGTAATGATGTATAACACTTCATATACTTTGAGTATGATGAATTGTTTTCAAATCAAATTTAAGTAATAGTTACCAAGTAAGCCATAAAGATTACCCTTAAGTGCTTGCAGAAGCATTAAGGATGTAAAGCAAAGTGTCTTTGATGCAATTTTGTGTAAGGGTGTTACACAGATGACAATTGACAATTGAGATTGCGCATGGTTTCCGACAAAACCATAATCAAAACACATTAGGATGGTTAAGATACCATTGTGGCTATGTTATTTAAGAAATGGATTTTCTAGAATCGTTCTAGGCAATAAAGAACAATGAGAAATATTTACAACGGAAATTGAGTACACTTGCAATCATGAGATGTGCAAGAAGGATGAGTCCCGCACACTGTGAAAACAGTGGGAGCTATTATAAGGCTAGAGGGCCTATGTCATGATTGGATCTCGACACGTACTCAGAATGTTTTGTAATGCAAATGTATACATTACAAAGGAAAACTAGTATGTAGTAAGGTTGAGTAAGGTACAAGAAGTTCATAAAACCTACTAACCAAAGCCTTCTCATAGGCTTAACATGATGAGTCATGTCATTTCAATTAAATTAAGATGAACAACTACATTCAAGATCAAACTGGATTATAGAATATGAAGTAGTAATCAGGCATTAACTATTCATATGTGATAATCGCATTTGTCGTTCGAGTTTTACTTTAAAACTCTTTTATTATACTTTATTATATCCAAACGGGTTGTATGACGATATTGAACCCCGTTAAAGTGAACCCGGATTAACATAAGTATTCGCCCATAGTCACTTGTATGAGGTGACGTCTCGAAGTGACTAGAGTGTGATGCGATTGATGGCAAGTTCAAGTGCCATAGAGTCATGTGAGATGACTAGTCGATCACATAGGCAGACTGTTAGGAACACTTTGTCGGGCAGTGACCGCTTATAGAGTTCTGGCAAATTTATAAAGCCTGGTCGTGGCGAGAGCTACTATAGTATTCTAATGAGTCGATTCTTTTGACTAAAGACTATTCACCTAAGATGGCACAGT
The DNA here is from genome assembly GCF_048544455.1 of Silene latifolia. NCBI lineage: Eukaryota > Viridiplantae > Streptophyta > Magnoliopsida > Caryophyllales > Caryophyllaceae > Silene > Silene latifolia. The sequence goes on from NC_133528.1 coordinate 84,274,702, forward strand.
TTCAGATTAACTTTGATTTGTGTTACTACGACCTTCGTAAATGGGGTCAAATGGGCATATTTTGGGTTATGATGGCTGTGGCTAGTCGAAGGGAATGGTGCGATAGGAATTGTCCACCCTCTTGTCAGGGTTAAAACAATATCTCAGGGCCACTCGAGGAGCAATGAACTGGAAATGCGTGGCCACGCTCGGAAGGTATCTATGGTAGATAAATTCCGGTCAATCAGTTATTCTCCAGATCGAGGAAACCACTCTCGATATGATCACTTGCAAGTACGACCTGAAAGACACCTTGCATTGAGTGGGAGATAGTAATAGGACAAGAGAATTGGTGACGCACACTTGTCGAGGACAAGTGGGAGATTGTTGGAGTAAGTGTCCCCGACAATAATACGACCACAATTGTCGATCATATTGATCACATATTTAAATCTCATATCAAGAATACGAAAGGGATAATGCATTACATATATAGTCAACTGGTCCACACATATCGGTAATGATTGGCTGGCTAGAGTTTGATATTACTGTCGTGCGACGGTGGTGATCAGTTGATCCCTTGAGGTTACACCTAAAGGACGATTCCCTTAATTGAAAAAGGTTAATTAATTGTATGTCGATACAGATTAATTAATTCCTTAAAATTGAACAAATTATTATCATAAGAGAGAAAATGACATCTTATTATATTGTGATTAAATAAGATTTTATTTAGTAATTTAAGAAGTTATATTTCTAAAATTAATCGGTGTTTGCGAAACACGCGAGATGAGAATGATAAGTTAGTTATAATTACAAGATGTTGTGAATTATACTAACTAGTATTTAAATGACCATTTTATGAGAAAGTAATTTTGAATTACTAGTCAATTTGTTAAATATGATTTATTTAATTTGTAAATGATATTTAATTTGTTAAATATGCATTTTAAATTAAAACATGATATAAGACATGTCACATGTCACATGACATACAATTGTACAATTGACAAAAATAAAATGGACTCCATATTACACATAATAACCGAAATATTGGTGGGCATTTTTAGTAGTTTTGTCTTATTCATTTGCCTAATTCATTTGTCTATGACACTTGATAGTGACATGACTATGGACAAAGGCTTACACAATTTGTCTTGTGAAGACAAAATAAGAAAAAAAGAAAAGGTCCTAAAGACCTCCCCACCCCACCGGTTTTTGGGACAACAAATTGAGAGATTTTCTCTCAATTTTTCCATTCTCTTATGTTTTATGAAAAACACTACTCTCTCTCTCTCTCTTGTTCTTCATAAAAATCATTTTTATGAATCTAATTTGTACAAATCAATCACTAATAATACTAGTAGTAGTATATGAGTATTAGTAATCGATTTTAAGGTAAACCACATTACAAATATCTAGTACATGTTAGTTTGTGGGATTTTGGGATAGTCTTGGGTGCTACTTATTGGAGGGCTTCTATTTTAAAGTCATGGATGTTCATCCTGATGGGGCATATTCTGCACCCGCTGACCGAGTCAACATATTGAGGAAGGTCAAAGCTATTCTACAGCAAGTCAACATATTAACAGCCTAACCGACGCAGCCTGTCGGCCTGTCACTTGGGTCTCGGTCTCGGCAACTGTCCGGCCGAGAGGCATATCCGCGTACTCACATCCAATCCCCTCGGCATGGAGTCAACCAGGCCTGCCGGCCTGCCATGGGTCCCTCGGCCGAGGGCAAGACAGTCTTTCCACCTGCTCTGCCACTTGGCCACTACGTGACAAAAGGTGAAAGTCTATAAATACTCCACTTCTCTCATTGAGAAAAAGATCGAAAATATCATTTAATCATCTCTTAATCTGGTATAAAACTCCCTTATCTCTCTACAATATACTTTGCCAAGTTAACACACAACTTATCCCTTTTAAGTTTACTGACTTGAGCGTCGGAGTGAGTACGCTCGGTACCAAGCCGAGCCCTCAGTTTGTTCATCTTAAACAAGAAAGAGTGAAAGGAAGAGACAAGCAACGACATCATTCTACAAGCTTACGTGGTCACAAATCTGCTCCGAAATTACACCCGGAACAATTGGCGCCGTCTGTGGGGAAAGATACTAAAAGCTAGTCACCTCCCTTACAAAAAAAAAACAACCAAAAAAAAAAAACCATTCAAAGAGCTAAGAAGATGTCAAAACAGCCAGAAATTGTGAGTGTAGAAACTGAATTCTACCAGGATGACGCGTTCCCTAATTCTGAGATCGGGCAGTCCCCCACCGGCCGGGTCACTGAGCCGGTGAAGTACGGGATGCCAAGAGAGCCAGATACACCGCTGCCGACCGGCCAAGTCACTGTCATGGGACATGTGGTCGATGCGGCCAAATTGAAGCTATTCCTGGACCTGATGGGTGGTACGCCGGTCTCCCCCGTCACGACGACGGTGACGGCAGCGCCTCCACAGGTGACCAGGGCCCATAAAGTGACTCCGAACAACTTGACCGGAGTAATACAAGGAGCTGGGCATGCTAGGACGCCGGCGGAGCCCGTGGTGCCAGTGGCAGACCAAAGTCCTTCCCCCACTCGTGGGATGACAGCGTCGCCGCGGCAACAACGAGGCCACCCCCGAAGAAATGAAGAAAGAAGTCCGACTCTCCAAAGTCGGACAACAAGAAGCCCTTCCCGCCACGGGGAGAGAAGCCGGACTAAGGTTGCGAGGAGCCGATCGCCGCGTGTCATTCGACACGTGGTCAGACAGCCCCTCAGTGCCTATGTCCTCGAAGTCCCGGTGCCGACCAAACTGAAGCTGCCGCCCCTATCATACAAAGGGGATAGCGACCCAACCGACCATGCCGAGGCTTTCGAGTCGTACATATCGGTATGGGAGCAGCCTGATGAGGTGTGGTGCCGAGTCTTCCCAACGACCCTCCATGGCATGGCTCAGAGTTGGTACAAGGGGCTACCTAATGGCTCGGTGTACTGTTATGCCGACCTAAGGGACAATTTCATAGCCCAGTACGCTTGCAACAAGCGAAGGGCCGTGGAGACATCAGATCTCCTGACTGTCCGACAGGGGGAGGACGAGTCCCTCCGGAGCTACGTCAAGAGATTCGACGCTAAGGTTCAGCAAATCCGCGAGCTGAACACCGAACTGGCGGCCTTCGCGCTGATGAAAGGCCTCCCTAAAGGCGAGTTCAAAAACGAGCTCATCAAGTGCGAAGACCTCAACCTAGACTCCGCCAGAAAGATGGCCGACCGAGCCGTAAAGGTGGAGGACTATCACAAGACCTGGGTAGGCCACAGTGAAGCTGGGCACCCAGAAAGGAGGAGCCGCCGGGACAACGTAGAAGAAGGACGCCGTGACATGAATAGGTCACGGTCTGAGAGATTTAATAGGAAACAGAACTCGGCGGGCGCCGGGGGGAGTTCGGGACCATACACCCCGAAGCGGTACAACAGTCTCACCCCCCTGGTTAAATCACCGAACGAGGTCTTTGCCCTAAGCAAGAATGAAGGGCAAAAATGGGCAAGGCCCCCCAAGGCGAGGGGGGACGGCGACCTTAGCCAGTTCTGTGAGTACCACGGCCAAACCGGCCACAAGACCGACAACTGTCGGCATCTGAGGAATGCCATCGAGGAGCTGATCCGAAAGGGGGCCCTCAGCAAGTATGTAGCTGGAGGCCCAGAAACAAGCTCCGACGGGGCAAATAGAAAATCAGTATTCCAGAGGATGGGAGTGATCCAGGTTGTCATCGGAGGAAACGAGAACGGTGGGTCAGCTAATGGGCACAAACGGCACCTAAATGAGCTTTACCAAGCCATCAACTTTGTGCCCACCACAGCGATCCCCGCTTCCACCGTCCCCGATATAACCATCAGAAAGAAGGACTACGAAGGAGTCGTTGCCCCGCACAGTGACCCGCTGGTAGTCCACCTGGACATAGCCAACCACTTGGTCAAGAGGTGCCTAATTGACACAGGCGCCTACACGAACATCATGTTCTGGGAATGCTTTCTCAATCTCGGTCGAAGATTGAGAGACCGAGCCCCGCATCAACCCGTCGTACGACTTCTCCGGGGCCGGCCTGGTACCCCTGGGGTCAATCAGACTGCCGGTGATGTTCGGCCAAGCCGACGCGGCTAAAAATGTTCTATCTGAGTTCGTGGTGATCGACGGTTCGTCTGCCTACAATGTTCTTATAGGCCGGGTCACTTTGAGCGAGGCCGATGCTGTGATGTCCATCCGGGCCCTGACATTGATGTACATCTCGGACCGGGGGGAAGCACAAAAGCTCGTCTCAAAGGACGAGAGAGATGAAATCGTCAACATCCAAGTATCTTCCAGAGGGTGCAACATGCAATCCCTCAAAGTGGCGAAGAAGTCAGAGAAAGGGAAGAGCCCATCCTTACAGCAGGAGGGCGACCCGATGAATACTCATGTCGACATGGTCGAAGGAGTCGAGACAGAGTAAGTGGAGATTGACCCAGAGCGCACCGTAACTATCGGTGCCGACCTGGAGCCAAAATTCAGAGTTGATCTCCTAGACCTGCTGAGGAAGAACAAAGACGTCTTCGCATACTCAGCAGCCGAAATGCCAGGCGTGAGCCGGGAGGTGATCGTTCACAAGCTGAACGTACTCTCCACCGCTCGCCCTGTCAAGCAGAAGATGAGGAACTCCTCGGCCGAGAAGGATGAGGCCATCAAAGCCGAAGTAGACAAACTATTAGAGGCGGGCTTTATCATGCCTTGTACTTACCCTGAGTGGCTAGCAAATGTTGTAATGGTGAGGAAGTCGTCAGGGGCGTGGAGGATGTGTGTTGATTTTACCAATCTTAATAAAGCGTGCCCTAAAGATTGCTATCCCTTGCCTCGAATAGATAGTTAAATAGACGCCACAAAGAGCTACACAATCCGAGCTCGCTAGACGCCTTCTCGGGTATCATCGGTATTCATGGCCGAGGAAGACATGCCTAAGTGCGCATTCATCACCATACACGGCACATACATGTATAAAATGATGCCGTTCGGTTTGAAGAACGCTGGCGCAACATACACTAGGCTGGTGGACAAAGTGTTCCAAAATAAAAAAAGGGCGAAACATCGAGGCTTACGTCGACGATGCTATTGTAAAAAGCAAGTCTGACAGCGAGCACTTGGCCGATTTAAGCGAGACATTTTGTTCACTAAGGAAATATAGAATGAAGCTCAACCCAAAGAAATGCAACTTCGGTGTCCGGGCCGGCAAGTTCCTCGGTGTACTTGTCAGTGCCAGGGGAATTGATGCCAATCCGGAGAAAGTCCAAGCAATACTGGACCTACCGGAGCCGAGGAATCGAAAAGAGGTTATGACGCTGACCGGGAGAATGGCGGCTCTTGCCCGCTTCATCTCTCGGTCGGCCGACAAGAGCACACCGTTCTTTAAAGTCTTTGAAAGGGAATAAAAACTTCACTGGGGGAGAGCAACAGAGCACGGCTTTCGTGCAACCGAAAGCTCACCTTCGACACCGCCGACCCCGTCCCGCCGCCGATCCGGGGAGACGCTATATCTATACTTAGCAGTTACCTCGGCCACGGTCAGTGTCGTGATTGTCAGGGAAGAAAATAAGCAGCAATACCCAATTTACTTTATCAGCCATACACTGCTGGCCGCCGAAAGAAATTACCCACTGATTGAAAAAGCAGCCCTCGCCGTCGTCGTTGCCGCAAGGAAGTTAAAACCCTACTTCGACGCACATCCCGTGACAGTCTTAACCGACCAACCATTGGAGAAAGCATTGGAAAAATTCGAAAAATCCGGCAGGCTTATCAAATGGGCAGTAGATCTATCCGGCTTCGGCATTCAGTACAAACCGAGGCCTTCGATAAAGGGGCAAGCGCTTGCAGATTTCCTGGCCGAGTGCACATATCAAGAAGAATCACATCCCGGCGTGTGGGAAGTGTATACCGACGGGTCCTCCACGACGAACAGCTCAGGAGCCGGCATCCTTATCACCAGCCCTAACGGGGACGAGTTTGAGTACGCCATGAAGTTTACCTTCTCGGCCTCAAATAACGAATCCGAATATGAGGCGGTGATAACTGGAGTCGAGTTAGCTAGAGCTGCCGGGGCGGAGCATGTTGTGTTGAAGACAGATTCACTCTTAGTGGCTAATCAAATCAGAGGAGAGTATGAGACTCGAGACGATGGGATGATAAGGTATCTGGAGAGGGTAAAAGCTGACACCTCAAAATTGAAATCTTTCCAGATACAGTGCATTCCTGTGTCCGAGAACAACCGAGCCGACGCTCTCTCAAAACTTGCCAGTTCAAGCATCAAGAATGTCGGTCGAACCGTCTTTGGTGGATATCAGAAATGCTAAAAGCATCACTGAGACCGTCGGCATGGTGGGCGACATCGAAGCCGAGACGACGTGGATGACTCCGATAATGAAATACAAACTGACAAATGAGTTGCCGGAGGACCGCAGTCTCTCGCAGAAGATAAAAAGGATCGCCGCAAGGTACTTGGTGTTCGAAGGAGAATTATACAGAAGGTCCGTGATAAGGCCACTCTTGAAATGTGTCGGCCCAGCCGACGCGGAGCTAATACTGACAGAGATTCACGAAGGCATCTGTGGACATCACATGGGGGCAAGAACGCTAGCCCACAAAGCTCTCCGAGCCGGCTACTTCTGGCCTACCATGCTTGAGGATTCCAGAGCAAAAACCAAGAAGTGCAAGAATTGTCAGATGCATGCTCTGGTGATACATGCTCCTTCCCGAGACCTGCAACCGGTGCTTAGTCCCCTTCCATTTGCACAGTGGGGGATGGATTTATTAGGACCATTTCCGACGGCCTCCGGAGGAAGGAAGTACCTGATTGTCGCCGTTGACTACTTCACCAAATGGGTCGAGGCTGTCGCGATACCTGCCAAGACAACGGTGGCCGTAAGAAAGGTGATTTGGGAGAACGTCATAACTCGATTTGGGTTGCCCCAAGTCATTGTATTTGACCACGGCCGAGAGTTTTGGAGCGACATGGTGATGAATTGGTTGGAGGAGCTCGGTATCAAATTTGCATACTCCTCCGTCTGCCACCCTCAGAGCAACGGGCAGGCGGAGGCAGCCAATAAAACAATACTGAACGGGCTAAAAAAGAAGGTTGAAGATCTAAAGGGAAGATGGGCTGATGAACTACCCGGCGTCCTGTGGTCCCTTTGAACCATGGAGAAAGAAGCAATGGGGTACAGTCCATTCCACCTAGTCTATGGGTCTGAAGCCGTCCTGCCAATTGAAGCAGCGGTGCCGAGCATTCGTAACGCAAACCTTTGACCCAGTCGAAAATGAGGAAGGCCTAAGAGCCTCCCTAGACCTGGTCGAAGAAAGTCGAGACACGGCACGGCTCAACTTGGCAGTTTATCAAAACCGAATGAGAAGAGCATACAACCGTAGGGTCCACAAAAGGGACTTAAGAGTAGGAGATCTAGTCCTGAGAAAGTCGGCCGCAACAAACAAAGGAAACATCCATGGTAAAATGACGGCCAACTGGGAAGGACCCTACAAAGTGGTTGAAGAAATGAGGCCGGGGACATACCGGCTGACAGACATGGAGGGTGTTCCTCTAATGAGCCACTGGAACACGGACAACCTTAGGAAATATTCTGTATAGCGGCGGAGGTGTCCGAGACCGTTGTGGACACCCCAGCGCGTGATTATACCTTATGAAGAATGATCCAAATTTTCCATCAAGATGCTTGTCCCCTCCGTAGTCGTACCAAGGTAGACGCCACGGCCAAAGCCGGGCAGTCACCGCAATGGCAGTTGATACTCGCGAAAGCGACCAACATGCTTAGTAGACGCTACGGCAGTCACTACAAATGCAGTTGATACTCGCAAAAGCGACCAACATGCTTAGGAACGTATAAGCACAGTTGAGACGCAATTCTAGTCGCCTCGGCCAATCCGAGGGGGCAGAGGAAGCGATCAATATGTCTACAGATACGAACGTTGTCGAGCCATAACCTCAATTGCCTCGGCCAAAGCCGGGAGCGACGGGGACACAACGACCGATACGCTAACATGTTCACAACAGCAGTTGGGAAGCGCAAATCTGACCGCCTCGGCTAAGACCGGGAGTGGAGGAGGAAGCGACCGACATGCCAACATGTTAAAAAACGTTTAAGTACAATTGAGATGCGCATTATAACTGCCTCGGCCAAGCCGAAAGTAAAAACGAAAAAGCGCTCAATATGTTGAAACGTAAGAAGACAACTGAATGGAGGCAAAATAAACAAACTTTATTGAAAAATGTTTACAGGTGAGGCAAAACAAAGTCGACGGCCGTCCCCATAGGGATAGCCTAAACACAACCTACCAATGTTTAACAAAAAAAACAAAAGGTACAACAAAAGGTTACAGACATAAGACTTGAAGCGCCAAAAGGATGGCAGGGAGGAAAGGCTCAATAGTTGGCCCCCGAATAGCTGAAGCTGTCTGAAGGGCCGGGTGAATCTGGTGACGACCGCCCGTCTCCCTATGCCTGTTTCTGCTCGCCACCGGCAGCAGTAGCAGCATCACCAACGATGGGCGGCCCAGAAGCCGACTTGGCAGCTTCACCTGCCTTTGCCCTCTCAGCCTCCTCCCTGGCCTCTTTCACCTTAGCATCCCGGGCCGCCTTGGCCTCAGCTTCCTGAGCGGCCTTCGCCGCCTTCGCCTCATCCGCAGCCTTGGCCTCCGCAGCAGCCGCCTTCTCATCAAGAAGCCGGTTAAAATCTTGCAACGGGAAGTTACCTTCAGGAAGGAGCTCTTTGATTGCATCCCTGGTAGCCTCTTCAGCTTAGTCCCGGTACCGGGCACACATCTCAGGGATGATAACGGTTTTAAGCATCTCAACATCCTTCTCCCTCTGAGCAAGGATAGCCTTTGTGCTCTTGTGCTCCTTTGCCTCAGTCGAATGTAGGGACTTCCACCTTTCCCTCTGCTCAACCATGGTATTATAACCGCCCTGAAGTTTGTCTCTCTCCTCCCGCACCTTAGCGGCGTCAGCCAACGCAGCCTCAACCTTGGCCCTCTTGGCTAGGACCGCCTTCCCAGCTTCCTCCTTAAGCTTTCGCTCAGCGAGGAAGTCCTTCATGGCGGCCTGGAATTCCTTCTTCGTCCTCTCGGCCTCCTTCTTAGAAGCAGCAAGCTGGAGCCTAAGCCGTTCAAGCGCAGGGGCAACTTGTGCCATAACCTTTTCTTGCTCCATAATATGAGCGCCGGCTAGTTCAGTCCACTTCCCCAGCCTCTTGGACAACCTTATTGTAATACTCCGTATTTATAAGTCTTGGGGTACTCTATCGAGTAGGCCTTACTCTGTTGAGTAAGGGTAAGTTGCGTTTTAGAAAAGTTTCTGACCTGTAGGGTACTCTATCAAGTAGCCTTAGGTACTCGATAGAGTAAGGGGGTACTCTATCAAGTAGCCTTAGGTACTCGATAGAGTAAGGGGGTACTCTATCGAGTAGCCTTAGGTACTCGATAGAGTAAGGGGGTACTCGATCGAGTAGCCGGTTTTACGGGGAATTTTCTCGGGTTTTGTTAAATATGCGATTAAGGTATATAAGCTTTGTCGTCATTATTCTAAATCACTTTTGCAAAACCTAAATTACTGTTTAAGAGATAAAGCAAGCAAGTTATTCATCCTAATCGCATAATTAGCAATCCCCGGGGTTTGGAAGGTCAGTTCTTAGCGTTGATTATACCGTTGAGTTCCTTGCGTCGAGGGTAAGATCTATGCACCCTTTTTATTGTCTTTCCTTTGATTTGGTTAAACCCTAATTTAGAGATTTGGGGGTTCATGTGTAGTATGTGATTTGGTAGCCTTTATGTGTTGAATGATAGGAGGAGGGTTCATAGAGGAAGCTTTTTGATTCAGCAGTAGAGACCGTCTGATTGTGTGCTTACCAGGTAGGATTTCCTACTCAGTATTAATCCCATAATGGGATATTGGTTGATGCATTGTGTTTGGTTGTTTGATATAATAATTGTATTGTGATTGTGGTTGTGATCGTTGTTGATGGTTCGCGAGGCGTGGCCTCGGCTGAGTGGGGTCACTTGCGGGAGTGGCTTCACGCCCTAGTTTCGCCTTCTGTGGAACCCGCCACAGAAGGGATGTGCACATTAATGGACAGGGTTATCGCTCACTATGTGGAGCGGGGATTTGGTGGGTACGGCTGCGGTCCCCCCCGCGTGGTGGGTCCAAAGTGGACGATCGGTGATTGAGACGATTGGATTTGGTTGGCTGTGTGTGTGTGTGACATTTAAGCTGTCTGTTTATCTTACTGTTGGATTATATGAATTGTGTGATTAGTACTGACCCCGTTTAAATGTTTTAAAAACTGTGGTGATCTATTCGGGGGTGGTGAGCAGTTATTGAGCAGGTATGGTATGACGCGAATGGGATAGCTGGGATGAGTCATCACGTGGCAGTTAGAAGTCTTCCGCTGTGTCAGACGATGTTTTGTAGCTTTGATGGTTTTAGCAGTAGAGCGTCTGAGAATCTTGTATTTCTTTTTATCAGTTTGGAATTGCTATGTAATCACTTTAAACTTTATTTACTTTTAAAGTTGTTTCGTTATTGTCTTATGAATATCATGCCTCGGGTAACCGAGATGGTGGCATCCTCATACCTGAGTGGTCCTGGTAAGGCACTTGGAGTATGGGGGTGTTACAAATGGTATCAGAGCGACGATCCTGAAACCTGTAACCAATAAATCTAATGAATATAGGGAGTCGATTAAAATGAACCCGGGGTAAAGGTTGTAGGAGCTAATGCAAAGGCTTGGGAGACGTCCTGAAGTCGCGAACTTGCCCTACAATTTTGAACCGGTCACATGGGGGGTGTATGTCAAGGTTGTATGTGTTGCTTGTTAGCTTGTATGTGAATGTGATGATGTATGTTGTAATTGTTGGATGTTTGGAGTAGAAGACCGAGTTTGTGAATGAAAGGTTGGTGAAGTATATAGGAATGTTGTTGATTGAAAGCATGTTGCATGATAGTTGGTTTACAATGTTGGTTGGAATTGTTAGAAAAGTGCATGAGAATGATGAGTGATGTGGTGGAAAAAGGGGGTAGTTCATATGTGATATGATTATACATAATTTTGTTTGTGTAATTTTATATAATGATTTCAATATATATGCCTACTATTGTTCATATGTACATGTTGTATGAAGAATGTGGTTGAAATGGATGAATTGATTGGAAAAGATGGAGTGGCAATAGCATGAGCATACGAATTTTGTGATTATGAATATGTTTAGGTGACGAAGTGTATTTGTAATATTGATGTATTAGTAACATGGAATAGGATTTGTAATGTATGAGCATGATTTGTCTTACGAGAGGCTATAGAATAAAAGCATGTAGGTAGTGCACTAGTGCATGATAAATGTTGTTGCTTGGCTTTTGAAAAGAGTAACCTATGATTATGAATACTAGTTTTATGAGTTTTGGACTGGTTTTTTTTGCTTGGTTGTTGTTTAAGTTGTTTGGAAGTAAAATCAATTAGTTGTGTTTTTCGATTATAAAGAAGTTGTCTTTAAACTGTTATAACTTGAGATGCATAAATGATTTTGATGTGATTCCAATTGGAGGTGATAGCTTGTTCTTTTACGATTCTAACGATAGGTCACACGCCCAAAACGACCAAGAAATGAGTGAGTTATGACTGTTTTACGAAAACTGGACAGTGCTGAGAATTGGGGTACTCGATCGAGTATCCTTGGTACTCGATCGAGTAAGGGGGCACTCGATCGAGTACGTTAGTTACTCGATCGAGTAGCCCTGGTGATTTGTTTTACGTGCTTCTGATCTTGACCTACTCGATCGAGTAAGTCCCTTACTCGATCGAGTGGCCTGTACTCGATCTAGTGACCCTTGTTTTGGGTCATATGCTTATCTTTTGACTTCGTTGCATATTATGTTTAATTCAAAGTGGTTATTTTGCTTCTTTATGCATTGTTTTACATGTATGTTGGTCTTGATACGTAAGTTATCCCATCCTATGGGGTGGTGAGTGGCACCTTTTGGTGAGCATGAGTTTGGTGGGAGGAGACGAGCTATATGTGGTTGTGATAGATAGTGGAAAAAGAAAAGAAAGATCGTTATGGCTTAATTAAGACATAGAGCATGTTTTGTGAGATGAGATGAGCGATATGTTTGTATGTTAAGTAATGTAAAAGTAAATGAATGTGGGCAAGGGATGATGTGAGTTTATGGAACGTGAGAATGAAAAGATTGAAATGAGGGACGCAAATGATGGCAGCTTGAGATGTGTAAAGAATTATGGAGGGAGATGGTTAGGAGTCGTGTAGGTTATGGATATATGTAGTAAAAGTTCGTTTTAAAGGGGGTTGAGAAGAGTGGTAAACAGTGAACTTTATGGAGACATGTCGCGAGGTAGATTTGCACACAGTGAGTGAGTTTGGGAGATTTGGTTTATTAAGAGATAAAACTACTGTGGGATTTCCTTAGGCATTTAACGGTATGAAATGAATTCTGATTTCTAAAGAGGTACAAAAGAGATACAATTGTTTAAACAGTGAACGTTGATTTTATGGATAGATTAGTGGCAAATGTGAGTGATAGCATAATAAGAGAAGATCCATGGTAAGAAAGAGGGAGATGATATCGATATAAAATAATGGGATTTGAGTTTTGGAGCGATGAGAAGGTAATTGGTGCACTAAAGGGTTAGATAGAAGTAATAAGGAGTTGAGCTATTAAACGGTATTGTTGAGTATAAAGAGAGAAGAAGGATAAAAGTAAGCTGAGAAAAATGTTCACCGGAGTTATGTAACATAAAGGTAAGGAATCGTCGAGACGTATGATACTATCAGGAGTAAGTAAGTTAATGGTTATACAGAAGTTTCAGGACAACATGATTAATCATGAGTTTCGAGGAATTAAGGGAGTAAGAAGTTGGTAGAATATCTGCATGATATGAGATTTTGGTGGAGAGTTAGATAATGACATAATTAAGAATAGTATTGGGAAGAATGTTGAGGTAATTTTGTTGATGGATTCGATGTTCGTTATTTGGGATGTTAACCAAAGATAGGAAAGATATCGTGATGTTTAGAGATGAGTGTAAGAGGTTTGATGTCCGGACAGTGGTAGTGTTATGGTTTGCGACTAGTGGTTAAGGGTGACGGTATATTAGAAAAGCAGCAAATCTAAAGAGGTTGATTTTGTAGGGACCAGATTGATAAGTATGGTTATGAAAGAGTATAAGATGTGGTTATATGAGGCGGTTGTTAATAGTTGAGCATTAATGGAGTGGCTACATTTGGCAGAGGGCGATGGATATGCGAATGGGAGAATATGTTATGAGGTGTATACGAGTTAAGATCGGGTTAGAGGTAACTTTTATCAGCTGGTAACTTACGTGATCAAGATTGACTGGTTGGATGTGATTACGGGTCTGTGATATATAAATGTTTGTGTGAGGTTTTGACCTCACAAGACGTGGTATGGTGTGATTATCATAAAGTTGTTATTTGAATGTTCTGTAATGCATGTTGAGTACGCTAATCTAATTGAATGATATTAAAAAAGGTAATAATTTGAGTGATCTGGCATGACTGGCTATACTTGTATGTATTCATGATACATGTCAATATGTGATATGGTAAGGGGATGATATTCACGAGGTTATTATCTGTTTAATTCATAAAATATGTTGTGTTATGATTTAGTAAAGTGGATTTGAGTAAGTTCTTCTTGTCTGAGAAGTTATTCTGAGTCAGTATTTATGGGAGTTGTATGTAGTTGTGATGAATATCGATGTGGTTGTGGTGCCTCGGGTGGTGATACGGGCACGATATTTAGTGTTGTGATGCGGGTATTTTCACACTGCGGTGTGGCTGATGGTGGCGGTGTTGTGATGCCGTCACCGGTTGTGGTTGAGTAGGCGGGATGATTATGATTCGAGTTTCGAAAGTTCATACCAGTCATACATAGATTGTTGTTTTGTTTGATGTTGCTTCGTGTGAGTTTCAGTTTGTACAGATAGACAGTTGTTTTGTTATCGATGTTTCTTACCCGTTAAATTTTGGAATGAGGGTAGAGTATGATATGAAAGAGAGTTGTACATGTTTTCGTTATTGTCATGGTATAGTGACATTCTGTTGATGGGACAGAGTTGTGAGAAGTTGTTACAATAATTTTGATATTGTTTTAAGTTGAGGCATCAGTAGTCACAGTCATGATCTGATATATGCAGGTGGTTCATAATCCTTTGTTGAGACAGTGAGTGTAGGGTGTTGAGTAATTAGTGTCGTGTTAAGTTATGTATGAGTCTTGCGGTAATGAAAGAAAGGAACTTGAGGATCTAGTGTGAGTGTACGTAACAAGTGTGGATCGTGAGTTATGCTTTTGACGATAAGAGTTTTATGTAGTTTATATAGAGAGGTGTGTCATGTTGCGGTAATAGGGAACAAGTGAAGTTTTGGATTAAGTTAAGGATTTTGTGGTATAGGTTAGGTGGTGTGACGAGTGAAGTGAAGTATGAGAGTTGTTTAAGTAAGAGAGCCTTGGATATGTGCATGGCGAGTGTTTAGGTTCTAGGTGGTTATCTTTGACATGCGGTGATGATGAGGATAATGAAAAGATATATCTAGGATTTAGTATTAGTGAGTTACGAGGACGTAACATTTATCTTAAGAGGAGTAGGATGCGATAAAAGAGATTTTGATGGTTGTACATATGGTAGTATATTTGGAAGTAGAGGGTTGGTGTAGCATAAGGTATGGATTTGTATTTGTTGTGGTTGATAGTGTTAAAAGGTCATGGACGTGCTTGTAGTAGTTCAATGTTAGGAATGCGAGAATACTTCGATAGTGTGGACAGTTGGATGATGAGGTTATGAGTCTGAGTAAACTTTGAGGACGAAGTTCCTTTTAAGGGTGGTAGAATGTAACATTCCATTTGATGTCTATGAGTGTCTTGATTTTGGATTTGATAGTGGATGATATTATGGAGCTAGCAGTGTTAGTGGATGGTGGTTGGTTATGTATGAAGTTGGTGTCGTGAGAGATATATATGTGGTGGATACGATATCGTGAGTCATGTTAAGGAAGTAAACATAGTTGGTGGAGTGGGTGTTAAGAGTTCATGTTTTATGTTTGGTCGAGTTTTTGAGTTCTTAGTTATGTTGTTGTGTCTTGGTCGAGTTAGTATGGTTGTTTTTAGAGTATGGGTTGAACTTCGGGGACGAAGTTCTTTTTAAGGAGGGAAGACTGTAATACTCCGTATTTATAAGTCTTGGGGTACTCTATCGAGTAGGCCTTACTCTGTCGAGTAAGGGTAAGTTGCGTTTTAGAAAAGTTTCGACACAGAGGGTACTCTATCAAGTAGCCTTAGGTACTCGATAGAGTAAGGGGGTACTCTATCAAGTAGCCTTAGGTACTCGATAGAGTAAGGGGGTACTCTATCGAGTAGCCTTAGGTACTCGATAGAGTAAGGGGGTACTCGATCGAGTAGCCTTGGGTACTCGATCGAGTAGCCGGTTTTACGGGGAATTTTCTCGGGTTTTGTTAAATATGCGATTAAGGTATATAAGCTTTGTCGTCATTATTCTAAATCACTTTTGCAAAACCTAAATTACTGTTTAAGAGAGAAAGCAAGCAAGTTCTTCATCCTAATCGCATAATTAGCAATCCCCGGAGTTTGGAAGGTCAGTTCTTAGCGTTGATTATACCGTTGAGTTCCTTGCGTCGAGGGTAAGATCTATGTACCCTTTTTATTGTCTTTCCTTTGATTTGGTTAAACCCTAATTTAGAGATTTGGGGGTTCATGTGTAGTATGTGATTTGGTAGCCTTTATGTGTTGAATGATAGGAGGAGGGTTCATAGAGGAAGCTTTTTGATTCAGCAGTAGAGACCGTCTGATTGTGTGCTTATCAGGTAGGATTTCCTACTCAGTATTAATCCCATAATGGGATATTGGTTGATGCATTGTGTTTTGTTGTTTGATATAATAATTGTATTGTGATTGTGGTTGTGATCGTTGTTGATGGTTCGCGAGGCGTGGCCTCGGCTGAGTGGGGTCACTTGCGGGAGTGGCTTCACGCCCTAGTTTCGCCTTCTGTGGAACCCGCCACAGAAGGGATGTGCACATTAATGGACAGGGTTATCGCTCACTATGTGGAGCGGGGATTTGGTGGGTACGGCTGCGGTCCCCCATCGGCGTGGTGGTCCAAAGTGGACGATCGTGATTGAGACGATTGGATTTGGTTGGCTGTGTGTGTGTGTGACAGTTAAGCTGTCTGTTTATCTTACTGTTGGATTATATGAATTGTGTGATTAGTACTGACCCCGTTTAAATGTTTTAAAAACTGTGGTGATCCATTCGGGGGTGGTGAGCAGTTATTGAGCAGGTATGGTATGACGCGAATAGGATAGCTGGGATGAGTCATCACGTGGCCGTTAGAAGTCTTCCGCTGTGTCAGACGATGTTTTGTAGCTTTGATGGTTTTAGCAGTAGAGCGTCTGAGAATCTTGTATTTCTTTTTATCAGTTTGGAATTGTTATGTAATCACTTTAAACTTTATTTACTTTTAAAGTTGTTTCGTTATTGTCTTATGAATATCATGCCTCGGGTAACCGAGATGGTGGCATCCTCATACCTGAGTGGTCCTGGTAAGGCACTTGGAGTATGGGGGTGTTACACTTATGCCTTCCGCCCTAAGCTGAGCGGGGGAAACCTTCTGGGATGAGGAGTCGACGGTGACATTTTGATCGCCCGTCTGCACCGGCCGCTTCTCCAATTGCCGTTCAGTAGGACCGACAGCCGGCGACGGTTGATCTACAAAAAATCCAGACAAAGCATCAATGTCAACATTCATTGACATGTCAGAGAGCCTGTCATCAGGAATGCCTAAAGAACCTGCTAAATCCGAGCCATGGGTTTGATCCGTACCGGTCCTGGCCTTCTTAGACAGAGGGCCGACTGGCCCCTTTTCTTTCCCGGCCTCGGTAACAGCAGCAGCGGCAGGCGTTGCCTCTTTTATCTTATTTGAAGGAGGAGCCTCCACAACGGTGACCTCCTCTTCAACATCGACGACCACCGTCTCCTTTTGGACTACGGGGATTGAAGAGTGAGCAGGAGTTGACGTCGTAGCCGCCGAAGACATTGCTTTTGGTTTTCGGCGCGGCACGAAACCGCCAATCTCCGCTTGAGTCGCCGCCACATCCATTGCCTTCATCGCCTGCTCCATAAGTTCGTGAGGGGCCGGTCTGCGATCACGTAACGCAACTTTAGGATGCAGCTCAATAACTCTCCCGTCCTGATCAAGTCCCAACTTGTTTAAGATGGAGACGGAGAGATCCTGGCCAAATCGATCTGCAAGAAACAAAGCAACAGTTAAGCAAAAGAAGTAAAACAAAGCTCAAATACAGAAGCATAAAAGCAAAGGTGGGCCTCATACCGACCCCACTCACCCTGGCCGAGGGCCGGTATGAGGCCGACATGGCAAAGCGGCTCGTCCTGAAGAACGATCTGCGTCGGGGGCATCCATCCCTTCGGCGTGCCATCCTTCTCAGCCTCAAACAACCTCATTGCCCGCGTTTCGTCCTCTTTAAGATAGACCTTCTTGGCGTCCATCTTAAGTTTATTACGGGAGACATATTTATCATGCTCCCCCTGACTCTCACACCGCAAATTGACGCGGCTCTGGAAGGACCGGGGCAGTGGATAATCCTCCGGAACCTCGACGTATACCCACCGCCCCTTCCAGTCCTTGCAAGATGTCAGCTTGGAAACGGTAACGTAACCCGGCTCCGTCTGTATGCTGTACCACCCCGTGCCACCTAGCGTAATCTGCCGAAGATGATGAAGCCGGCGGAACAGGTTAACCGTTGGGGCCTCCCCCTTAAAGAGACATAGCCACACGAAGCCAATAATCGTCCTGATGGCCAACGGATGCAGTTGTGCCACGGCGACGTTCATGGGTTTAATTATGGCAGCAACGTGTGCATTAAGAGGAAACCGGAGCCCATACTCCAGGTGTCTGATGTACACGCCGATACAGCCTTCGGGAGGGCAACAGACTGCCTGATCACCCTCAGGGACAACAATTTTATACCCCCTGCCGAAGGAGTAATGGTCTTCAAAAAGATCAGGCCCGGAGACAGAGGCGAACTTGTTCGTCCAAACACGATCGGGTTTAATCGAGCAGGCGTCGCCGTGCCACAAGAGATGCGGCCTCTCTGCATCAGAATGAGTCTTTTCCTCATCATCATCATCATCAAAACCCTCCAAAAATTGCTCATCAATTTCAGGAGAAGGCGACAAACGCCCCCCAAACCCTATCAGGGTGACAACCAGTGGCTCCTGTTCATCAGGACGCGACGGTTCGCCCCCCGGCGCAGAGGTACTGGGTTGAGCATCAGCAGAAGACATTGTGACAACAAATAATTAACAAGTAAGAAGTCGGGAAAAAATTTGTTTGTTTACCTTGGAAATAAGTGTTACGCCGAGTAACGCTTCGGAAGTTAGAGAGAAATTTCTTCGAAAAAAAACTAGAGAGAGGAAATTTTTTAAGAAAATGAAGTTTGCAAGTCAAAAAGAGGGGCACACTGCTCTATTTATAGAGCAAAGCCCATGAAGCGGACCAATCAGAGCAAAGCCCATGAAGCGTCCACCAATCAGCACCAGGCCACGTGTCAAGCATGCAGCCACGGAATGTCAATCGACATATAGTACCAATCTTCTTTGACACGCTTCCTGGTATCTACTTGCCAACGGCCAGCTGATCAACCAAGCTTGACCGCACCGGCCGGGGGCAATCAAAAGCACACGGCACTCAACCTTGGTCTCGGCCAGCGCCATTTTCTTTTCCACATTCGATGTCCATTACACATCCATGTGGAGGAGGGATATGGTACAGCCTGAACAGAACCAAGCCGAGGAAGAAGTTCAACATGCGCAGAATACGCTCAACACTCATCGAAGGTCCATACCACGGCATAGACTACGCTGGGGGCAAATTGATGGGGCATATTCTGCACCCGCTGACCGAGTCAACATATTGAGGAAGGTCAAAGCTATTCCACAGCAAGTCAACATATTAACAGCCTAACCGACGCAGCCTGTCGGCCTGTCACTTGGGTCTCGGTCTCGGCAACTGTCCGGCCGAGAGGCATATCCGCGTACTCACATCCAGTCCCCTCGGCATGGAGTCAACCAGGCCTGCCGGCCTGCCATGGGTCCCTCGGCCGAGGGCAAGACAGTCTTTCCACCTGCTCTGCCACTTGGCCACTTGGCCACTACGTGACAAAAGGTGAAAGTCTATAAATACTCCACTTCTCTCATTGAGAAAAATATCGAAAATATCATCTTATCATCTCTTAATCTGGTATAAAACTCCCTTATCTCTCTACAATATACTTTGCCAAGTTAACACACAACTTATCCCTTTTAAGTTTACTGACTTAAGCGTCGGAGTGAGTACGCTCGGTACCAAGCCGAGCCCTCAGTTTGTTCATCTTAAACAGGAAAGAGTGAAAGGAAGAGACAAGCAACGACATCATTCTACAAGCTTACGTGGTCACAAATCTGCTCCGAAATTACACCCGGAACACATCCATTATTGGAAAGCTCAAGAACTAACAAGAAGGAGATCTTGTTGGTGCCCATAAAACAGAAATCATATAGTAAGAACAATGATTTCTTCTCTTATCTTATTTATGTTTGCATGCATAAGATTTGTAATTATTTTATGACTAAATAATTTCTCACATATATGAATATGTTAAATAATGAGATTAATGAATTCTAATAGGTCTAACAAGACTCGAGTTAGTTTATATCTTACAAGTCTTGTTGAATAGATAAGAGATGTACACATGCAAGGTTTATTAGTCAAGCAATTATCAAACATATTATGTGCATAGGTTGACACTACAACAAGCAAGAAATCTTATGAGAACATATTAGATTAAGTATGAATCTACCCCCATGTTATTGTTCCCCTAATCCCCCATTAAACCTAGCTAGGAGACTACTCACTCATGACTATGGTAAACATGGTAATGAAGGTGTCAATCATATTAGCAAAGTTAAACATGGTAAATGAGTAAAGCAATAATTAAGCATGGGTAAAAAGGATTACACCAACTTAAGGATGATCCAAATAATAAGCAAAGAATAATAGAAGAACACTTGATGAATGATGAAGAGTTGTCAAGTCTTCAATAAACCCAAATAGTCTTCAAATTACCCAACTAAAACTGTTTGGTTTATATACCTCTTATTAGACTCCTCTAATAGTGAACTAATTAACTTCTTAATTATTTATTCTTTAGATCTAGTGAATGCATAACAAAATAAGAGATTTATGAGGAAAAACAATGTCCCTTACATTGTATATATGGTCCGAAATTATGGGCACAAGTAAGGTCACCTTCCTTCACTTGTTCTTGAGCTTAATATGTTGGATGATCCTCCAAAAATCCCAAAGTAGAGATCCTCCTTAGATTGCACCCAAGACTTATCCCTTAAACTAGTATACTAATTAACTAGATTAATATACTAGTATCCTTAAAAATGATTCCAATATTATGTTTATTATTACACTAGTAATCTTGTTTTGATATTAGAATGGATGAACAATTTATTGTATTCTAAAACTTGTTTAGAGAGAAGTGGGAGAATATGGAGCAAGCTTTTGCATGTAATGTGTAAGAATGATGATAAGAGAACAAAATTCTCTTAAGAAAGAGGAGGGAGCACGGTTGGAGCAAGGAGAAAATGCCAAAGATGGCATCTTGCTTTATGCTTTTTTCTCTTCACAAGAAAATAGGATGTGTAAGCTAGTATGTAGGGTATGATTAATTCTTATTTTATCTCATAAAATAAATCAACCATATTCTACCATAACTCCCTCCATTCGGTCCAACCTACATAAAATGGACTACCATTTTATTTTGTCAATTTGTCAATTGTCACACAATATGTCACATGTAGTATGTTACATGTTATTAATTCATTTAATGCATATTTATCACATAAATATCATTTTATAAATTAATTAAATTACATATAACAAATTGACTAGTGATACTGGATCACATAAATAAAATGGGTCATATAATTATAATTCACAACATCTTGTAATTATAATTAACCATTCATTCTTATCTCTATTGTTTCTCAAACAATAAACAATTTTAGTAATAAAGTATTTCAATTACTAAAATAAATCTTATTTAATCCCATTACAATAAGATATCAATATTCTCTCTCACAAATGAATTGTTCAATTTTAAGGAATTGATCACCTTGTATCGTCATACAATTAATCAATTTATCTATTAAGGAAATTGTCCTTTAGGTGTGACCT
Organism: Silene latifolia; assembly: GCF_048544455.1. Classification (NCBI taxonomy): domain Eukaryota; kingdom Viridiplantae; phylum Streptophyta; class Magnoliopsida; order Caryophyllales; family Caryophyllaceae; genus Silene; species Silene latifolia. The sequence continues at coordinate 84,296,040 of NC_133528.1, forward strand.
TAAGGGATCAACTGACCACCACCGTCATACGACAGTAATGTCAAACTCTAGTTAGCCAATCATTACCGATTAATGATGATCAGTCGACTATATAAGGAATCATCCCTTACTTATTCTTAATATGAGATTTAATTTTGATATTAAATCTTGTGATCGCACTATTATTGAGGACACATTTTCCAACAATCTCCCACTTGTCCGAGACAAGTGTGCGTCACCAATTCTCTTGTCCTATTACAATCTCCCACTCAATGCAAGGTGTCTTGCAGGTCGTACTTGCACTTGATCATATCTTGAGTTGTTTCCTCGATCTGGAGAGTAATTGTCTGACCGGAATTATCTATCATAGATACCTTCCGAGCGTGGCCACGCATTTACAGTTAACTACTCCTCGAGTGGCCTTGAGATTTCAAACAACCCTGACAAGCGATAGACAAGTCCTATCGCACTATTCCTTTTGTTCAGCCACAATTCATCATAACCCAAAATATACCCATTTGACTTCATTTACGACAGTCGTAGAGTATAAATCAAAGCTAATCTGAAATTTGTGCCAACTTGGGCGAACAGTCTCTAGTCAAAAGAATTGACTCATAAGAATACTATAGCAGCTCTTGCCACGACCAGGCTTTATGAATTACCAGAACTCTATAAGCGGTCACTGCCCGACAGAGTGTCCCATACAGTCTGCTTATGTGATCGACTAGTCATCCCATATGACTCTATGGCACTTGAACTAGCCATCAATCGCATCACACTCTAGTCACTTCGAGACGTCACCTCATATAAGTAACTAGGGGTGAATACCATGTCAATCCAGTTCACTTTAATGGGGTTCAATTTGTCTCTACAACCCATTTGGATATAACAAGGTAACGGGTGAGTTTAATAAAACTCAAACGATAAATGCGATTATCACATATGAATAGTCAATACACTATTACTACTTCATATCTTATAATCTTTAGTGTACCTTTTACACCAGTCGATATGCAATAAAAGCTTGGTAAGTGGATATAACCTATATCCATATATTCCAACTTTATCAATTGTTATTTCCTTCTATTCAATGTTATTTCCAATAACTTGAATTTATCTCTAAGTATTTGTCTAGTCTTCTTACTAGACTTGGACTCTTTAACTTGAAAGATGCTCCCACTGTTATCGCATAACTTGTGATAAAGTCATTTGTGGAGGGATTCACCCTTAATCCCTACGTTGACCATTTTATCACAATTTACTTAGATTCCTTTTGTAGAATTTGTAATGCGCGAAACTAAAACACTTTTCTAGTCTCTTACTCCTGAGTAAATAAGACATCCTAGGATTTCAACAAATCCTTTTCGGTTTGGAAACTAAAGTTTGTGCAACCCTTCAACACCTAACTTAGTTTATCATCCAAACATATGAACGAATCCTTAATTCTTCTCAAGAAGCTCAAGGATGTTCTTTAAGGCTTTCACAAGCCAAATCATGGGAATTATCTTGTTATTGACTTATCATGCCCTAGGCATATATCACATCATGGCATGTGCATTTGTTGGCATACATGATCATTCTAATGGCGGAAACATTAGCAATCGATTTCATGTAATCAACAACTTAATAGGTTCAGTGAACGACTATGACTCCATCATAGTAATTCCACTTCCATCAACATGAATAACCCATTCAACCTTGTTGATGTTAAACAGATACGAAAGATCTTATCATCATAAGACTCTCAATTCTATGCCAATATTCTCTCTCATAGATTCAAAAATCTAGAATATATATCACACCTTTTCCTAGTCTCCCAATCACTCTTTCACAGAAGAGAGCATTGGTATATTATTCTCAATAAGTAATATGTCATCAACATTTAAGACATGGAAAAACAATTCTAGCTCCCACTTAACTTCATGTATAATCATGATTCTTCAATCATGTGAATGAAACCATTCACTATTATCACACGAACGAAAAGTATAATCCTTTAATGCTTGCTTAAGACCATTCTAGGATCACTTAAGAAAGCTACGCATAATATGTTAGGATTCTTAGATCTTCATCTAAGGTTTTGTGTTCCAAACACATCCTTCTCTAAATTCCCATTGATTCTTAGATCTTCATCTAAGGTTTTGTGTTCCAAACATATCCTTCTCTAAATTCCCATTTTAGAAAAGCAAATTTTTAATATCATTTGCCATCCTTCATTAAAATGAAATGTGGCGATTCCTAACATAATTTATCTTGATTAACATCTTCATGTCAATCTATGCACTTAAGTACTCTAAAGCTCTATTTACTTTAAAGAGACCCTCGCCTTAAAGTAAATCTACTCTGAAGTAACAATCTTTAGATTGTAATGCCATGGCTCGTTTGTAAGAAGGTCGATTTGGGATAAGGTCATAATACCATTACTTTCGCAAAGCAATATATTTACAACAAGACATGTGTGCTAAACTCCCACTGAGCTATACTCCCACTCTATCTTTATAGATTATAGTTTCATTACTTTCACAAAGTAACATTATAAGACATGTTTGTAACGATCCAATCTACTCCCATTCTATCTCTCAGAAATACATCTATCTTCTTGAGAGATAGCTTTGTGAGTTACAAACATATATATGGTGGAGTATTAGGAGTTTATCTAGACTATGCATTAGCTTTCAAAAGGCCAACCCTATCATGGCAGTTTGATTCATGTGATATGCCAGTCTGATCTATGTCATTTGTTAAATAGACTCTCTATTTCAGGTATCTCCTAGTTGACCATCCGTTGAGAATTACTTGTCCGTTTTGGATTGCAAATTCCCAAAATTGAGTTCAACAACTCAAACTGACTCATATTAGTTTGATCTTATAGGTAGTGACAGTTGGTCATAATCCATATACTAATAAATCAAATTCATTACTTAGATATTTGCCACTACGATCGAATTGTAATGCTTTAGTACCTTATTCAATTGGTTCACTACGTGATTTAGAAATTTCTCAAATTTCTCAAATGCTTCACTTTATATTTTATTAAGTAAATATACCCATATCTACTTAAATCATCGTTAAAAGTGACTAAGTAGTCATAAATTCCCTTTGCGGTGATGCTCATTAGAACACATACATCGGCATGTATTAGTCCCAACAAATCACTAGCTCATGTCCCTTTACCACTAAAGAGAGTACATATCATTTTGCAAAGGTGACAAGATTCGCATATTCCATATGATTGAAAATCAAATGGTTCATTAGATCTAGTCGACACTAGCCTTTAATGCGTTTCTCATTTATGAGACCTAATTGACAATTGCCAAATGTATAAATCATTTGGATTACTTTGTTTGAGTCTTTTGGATCGTATTATGAAGATATCTTTGCTTCAGTTGGAAGTGTCTAAAACTTGTATATCATAAAGATAAGTGTCATGACTCACAGCCATGTCTATTTTCAACAAAATACAACAATTGTTTTTGATGGCAAAATATAAATCCTTTCATGTCTAACATAGAAATGGAAACAATGTTTTAGACAAAATGGGTACATAATCATAACTATGTTGATTACAACTCAAAGCTAATAGCTAAAACAAGTACACAAGTCCCTCTCGAAGTGGCGGCTACCCTAGCTCCATTTCCTTGTCGGAGATTTATATCACTCTTGTTTAGCTTTTCCACATTTCCAAGTCCCACTTGGAGTAATAAGTCCAACTTTGATATCTCCCAAATACTTGGGGCAATTTCGCTTCCAATGGCCCATGACATTACAATAATGACATTCTTCATAAGATTGGGCACCTTTCTTGGTCTTGGTTGTGGTAGTCTCACTATCCATTTCCAATTCATTATCAGGTTTGGGTTTCGCACCCATCTTTGCCTTCCCTTTAATAATACCAATACTCCTTTCATTTGCAAGGACACTCTTGCTAGAACTCCCACTCAATTTAATATTTCTCCTTGTTTCTTCAAACAAGGATGCCCTTGGTTTACTGAGATTTTCTTCACAAGATTTTCTTACCAAAGTGGTGGGCATTAATATTGGAGTGGGTGGTGTGGAGGTGGTAAAGAAGCAAAAATTTCCATCCTGACCAATGCCAACGCGTAATTCTCTAATCGTATCATTATCATACTCGGAGCATTTTTAATCGAATGATTGGAGCCATGAATCAATGGTGATTGGTGTAAGAGTATTAGATGAATTCATTGCATATAATTAACTACAAAAACGGAAATGAAGGAAATAATTAACATCTATCATTTTAAAAATACTTGTAAACAAGTATTGCATTTATATAGTGACCTCTACCCAACTATTATAAATGATTCCGAGATCCAAATTCATATTAATACGGGTACGGTGAACCGAGTCATCCCTTATTAATATAACTCGGTGGATTAACCTCTTAATCGATTCTACTTTTAGAACTCTCGGTCGATAAAAATCACTCTAATTTTCGTCTTTAGCCCGGAACACATGCGACTACGGTCACGAATACTTCCGTTGAGCTCAATCCAAATTTCGATGTAATAACATTTTACTACCCACTTACCCAACGTAACAAGTTTAGTACCCCGGTGAGCCGAATCTACTTCCTTATGAAATTGGGATTCATGGTTTCTACTATTTGGTAAGGCTAATTCTCAATTATTATAAGTGAGAGGTCGTGTCAATTTATTATCTATCACGTTTTAAGTGAACTAAAGCGGTGAACTACGATAATTATAATTGACACGGTCGATGATTCGATATGAAATACATGTTGTTGTTATGGTGATTTGGCAATACATGTAACATATTAAAAGAAATGCAAAGCAATAATAAAATTCCTAGTATGGCCTTCCTAAAATAGAAAATCAAAAAATATATTACATATTCGGAAACCAACTCTTTTGGTCCCTTGAATCTTCAATTGACACGCCTCCCAAGAACACCGTCTTCGTCGGATCACCTTTCCGAATGGCACCGTCTTTGAAGATACTCCATAATTACAAATAATAATAAAAATACAAAGCTATTCCTATTATACATTTTTAAAATGGAAAAACTAGTAAAAATAAAAATAAAAGTGATACGAGATCACATTAAATTACAACCGAATCAATATTCCCTTTCATTACGGGTAATATCAATTAAAACTAAGGCCATACTAAGATAAAATTACATAATTCAAAATTATATAAATAAAAGACATTCAACAATTGAAATATGCAGCATTATAATATGTACCTATCATGCCAAATTATGCGCCAAATCGCCCTATTTAACTTATATCATATATATATCTCGGTTTTATGGAAATGCGTGATAATAACTTCTTAAAATCACAAATTAACACTTAAATCACATCTAAACTCAAATTAATTATCCTAACACTCTTAGGATTCAAAAATTAGTCATCACTCAATTTTTGACAATAATTCAACTTGATTTAATTTTTATGCTCATATTTGACTTTAAAATCATAATATATATTAAATAAATCCAAATTAAATTACAATAATTTCAAAATTTGAATTTTAAATTTGTGAACATTCTGAAATATTTCCATGACACTCATAATATCAAAAATCATGGTTAAAATTTTTGAATTAATTTTGAGAAAATATAGTTGCATTTTATCGGTTTTATCTCATAAAACATCTAAAGTATCCAAAAATTAATCAAATAAATTTTACAACCTTATATATGATTAGTGGGATATTTATGCAACCTAAAATAATTTTCTCATGCCATGCAATTCGTTTTAGCTATTTATGCTAAAATAGTCACTATTTATGCCATTTTTACACTAAAAATTCATAAATCATGCTAAATGAGATCATTTAATCTCAAAATTTACATACACTCTGTAAATAATACATTTGATAACATATTAAAGTTTCATGGCCTAATTCGAAATTTAACTATTTTTAACCATTTTACCTCTTTTAATCTATTTTTATCTCATAAAAATCATAAATCATGCAATATTAATGAAATTAATACAAGATTTTACACACAACTTGTAAAATATGCATATGAGGTCATATAAAATTATCAAGGCCATAGAGTAAGTTTAACCAATTTTAGTCATTTTAACCTCCATTTATGCCATTTTTACACTAAAAATTCATAAATCATGAAATATTAATCACATTAATATGATATTTTACATGAAATACTTAAAATATTCATGTGAGCTCATACTAAAATACCACGGCCAGTAGTGAAGGTTAACTTATTTTAGTGAATAAAAGTTCATTTTAATCATAAAAATGTAATAAAATCACTAAAAATCATTATAATGAGCTATAAATTTCCATAAATCATAAAAATGACCTAAAAACATTTTAGGACCAGAATATATAACATGCAAAAAATTTCGTGGCTTTATCTTCATAAAACTCAAATTTTTAGTTTTATATGTTAACATTTTAACTCGGAAAAACAATAACCGATTATGCATGCAACATCCTTATGCTCTGATACCACTTGTTTGGTTTATATACCTCTTATTAGACTCCTCTAATAGTGAACTAATTAACTTCTTAATTATTTGTTCTTTAGATCTAGTGCATGCATAACAAAATAAGAGATTTATGAGAAAAAACAATGTCCCTTACATTGTATATATGGTCCGAAATTATGAGCACAAGTAAGGTCACCTTCCTTCACTTGTTCTTGAGCTTAATATGTTGGATGATCCTCAAAAATCCCAAAGTAGAGATCCTCCTTAGATTGCACCCAAGACTTATCCCTTAAACTAGTATACTAATTAACTAGATTAATACACTAGTATCCTTAAAAATGATTCCAATATTATGTTTATTACTACACTAGTAATCTTGTTTTGATATTATAATGGATGAACAATTTATTGTATTCTAAAACTTGTTTAGAGAGAAGTAGGAGAATATGGAGCAAGCTTTTGCATGTAATGTGTAAGAATGATGATAAGAGAACAAAATTCTCTTAAGAAAGAGAAGGGAGCACGGTTGGAGCAAGGAGAAAATGCCAAAGATGGCATCTTGCTTTATGCTTTTTCTCTTCACAAGAAAATAGGATGTGTAAGCTAGTATGTAGGGTATGATTACTTCTTATTTTATCTCATAAAATAAATCAACCATATTCTACCATAACTCCCTCCATTCAGTCCAACCTACATAAAATGGACTACCATTTTATTTTGTCAATTTGTCAATTGTCACACAATATGTCACATGTAGTATGTTACATGTTATTAATTAATTTAATGCATATTTATCACATAAATATCATTTTATAAATTAATTAAATTACATATAACAAATTGACTAGTGATACTTGATCACATAAATAAAATGGGTCATATAATTATAATTCACAATATCTTGTAATTATAATTAACCATTCATTCTTATCTCTATTGTTTCTCAAACAATAAATAATTTTAGTAATAAAGTATTTCAATTACTAAAATAAATCTTATTTAATCCCATTACAATAGGATATCAATATTCTCTCTCACAAATGAATTGTTCAATTTTAAGGAATTGATCACCTTGTATCGTCATACAATTAATCAATTTATCTATTAAGTGAATTGTCCTTTAGGTGTGACCTTAAGGGATCAACTGACCACCACCGTCATACGACAGTTATGTCAAACTCTAGTTAGCCAATCATTACCGATTAATGATGATCAGTCGACTATATAATGAATCATCCTTTACGTATTCTTAATATGAGATATAATTATGATATTAAATCATGTGATCGCACTATTGTTGAGGACACATTTTCCAACAAAAACTAAGAACACTTGAAGGATTAAAGAGGAATTAATATTTGATTAATATTGAATTGAGTGATTACAACTTGATTAGTAATCTCTAAACTTGATTAATACTAAATTGTAACTTGGTGATTAATCCCCTAACACAATGGGGTATTTATACTAAGTACAAGTATTAAGGTAAGTAAGGGCTTAAATGACGATTAAGTCCCTAAGAAGATGATTAGTGCTTTGCAAGTCCTAGAGAGAGCCGTCCGGATTGACATTTGAAGCAAACACGTGCTGCCCAGGGATCCACTCGACCTAAAGGTGAGACGCCCGGATTGATTCTTGAGACGCCCGACTTGGGCTCGGGATGCCCGGATTGAGGCTTGAGACGCCCGGATCAAGGCTTGAGACGCCCGGATCTTCGATCAGCTCTTCTTCTTCTTCTTCTTTGACTGCCTAAGGATCCGTGGGGATCGTTGGGAGGTCGTGGGGGTCTTCATCATTGCCCATTTTACTTCATTAATTCACTTAGGTCTTTAGTAATGGTTTCCTCTTTGATGCTTGGTTATTAGATGCACTCCATTTAGCTTTACTTTGCTCCATAAATGCAAGGCTAGCAATCCTCTCCTACCAAGGACACAAAACCTCAAAGAATATGCAAAGTAGGGAACTAAAGATAAAAACGACCCTAATAAGCACTAGAAAGCATAGGAACGAGGCTAGTTCGGGGACTAAATGTGCATAAATATGAGTCACATCATCTTCAACTCATATTTCTAGGGTTGAAGTTTATTAACCCTTTTAATTTCTTTGAATTGTGTGTTTTAGGAAGAGACTTGGACGACCAAGAAGCGGATAATCACGAGATAGACGAGTCGTTGGAGGATTAGAAGAGCAATAAGGTAACGGTGATAGGTTACTTGATATTATATCAACTTATGTGCTTTATTTTGTAAAGTGAAGTCTTTTGATTGTCAAAGTTGGTAACTTTACATGCAGTGGTGGAGCTAGGGGGCTAGCAGGGGCGGTCGTCCCCGCTGGCGGAAACATAATTTTTTTTCTATACTAGCTTAAGTTTTGAAAAAAAAAATGAAAAAAAATTAGAATACTATGAAAAAATTTATCTATTAAATTATTCTTTCCAAATAATCTTTTAACTTATATAACAATATAACAAATAGGGAAAATTTCCTAAATACTATTTATTACCCTAAACCTAAACTAATTATACACTAATAAAAATTATAAGATTAACAGAGTACTAACACACAAACTCCACTCCTCCAATAATTGCCGATTCACGCCATTCACGTCTAATTGTCTAAAGCATTATGCCTAATTCTTTAATTCTTAGGTTTTTTGCAATTGTTTTTGTCAATTGCAGGTTAAGTTAGCCGTAGCAAATAGCAATAACAATTTGATTTTGTATTTGTATTTGCTCAGATCTCAATACAAAGGTATGTTCTCAAATTTAATTATTTTGATTTATAATATTCAATTTGAGTTATAAGTTATGTAGTTGTATTGTGCAATTTGTTAGAGAAGTAGACATGAAGTTGAAAATTTGATCAATTATAATGTATAAACTAGTGTTAATTGAAAAATTGAATTTTCATGCTTAATTAGTTATAATTTTCAGTTATAGTGTATTTTTTTGTGGTAGATGAGTAAGAATAAGAAAATTTATGATTTTTTCAAGAAAAGAAGTCAAGAAGAGGTTAACATTAGTAATCCATGTGTAAATTCTACAGATGCGACGGAAACTGAAAACCCAAATATAAAAGAATTTAATGATCATGAATCTAACTTGGGTACTGAAAATCCAATTTATGAAGAGCCCCCGTTTAAAGTTCCTCGTGTTGAAGTGTTAGATCAGTTATATTTAGAGCGTGACCCATGGAAAAAAAAGCCAATTTGGGAGTACCAAACATCAAAGAGCAAAATGAAATCCATAAAACTTTTCTTCAAAAAGGTTCATACACATGCATACAGCAAAATATCCTTCTGACCGAAAGGGTAGAAACTTTTGCTCATCTTGGTTCAAGCAATTTCCTGATTGGTTAGAGTATTCACCGACTACTGATGCTGCATATTGTCTCCGATGTTTTCTGTATGCCAAACCAAGTAGTCGTCAAAGGGAAAATGTTTTCACAATTGAGGGATCTCGCTCATGGAAGAAAGTAAATGGGAAAGATTGTGCCTTTTTAAGTCATATTGGGCGAGATCATAACTCAGCTCACAAATATGCAGTAAAAAAGTGTAATGATCTCTTGAGAATGGAACAACATATTGACACTCTGATTGATAATATAACACCTGAAATTATTGAAAGCAATCGATTTAAGTTAAAAGTCTCAATAGTTGCAGTCAGATGGTTGACTTTTCAGCATTGTGCATTCCGGGGGCATGATGAAAGTGTTGGCTCACTTAATAGAGGTAATTTTTTTGAATTTATTCGAGCTATAGCCTCTTTTAGTAAAGATGTTGAAAAAGTTGTCCTAGAAAATGCTCCAGGAAATGCATCATACACATCACATCAAATCCAGCAAGAGATATTGTCAATATATAGTGATAGAATTCGAGATGTTATACGTAATGAGATTGGTGATCAGAAGTATTGTATAATTGTTGATGAAACAAAAGACATCTAAAAAAAAGGAGCAAATGACAGTGGTATTGAGATTTGTTGACAAAAATGGTTATAGCCGGGAGCGTCCTCTTTTGACTTGATTCATGTCAAGGAAACAAATTCATTATATCTAAAGGGTACTATTGAAAAATGTCTCCTTGCACATAAGCTGAACATTGAAAATATTCGAGGCCAAGGATATGATGAAGCTAGTAATATGCGTGGAGAATGGTCAGGTCTACAAGCTTTGTTTTTGAACGAATGTCCATATGCTTATTATGTACATTGCTTTGCTCACAGACTACAACTAGCTTTAATAGCAGCATCCCGGGATGTGATCTCTTTTTATCAGTTTTTCTCTAAGCTAACATTTATTGTTAATATCATCATTTTGTCTACTAAGAGGCATGAATACAAGCAGCCCATTTAGCTTAGATAGAGAGATTGATAGAACTTGAGGAGTTAGAAACTGGGAAATGACAGAATCAAATAGATAGGCACTATAAAACGATCAGGAGATACCCGATGGGGTTCACACTTGGGATCACTTAATAGCTTGTTAAATATGTATACCGCTTCATGTTCAGTGTTACAGACAGTAATTAAGGAAGGAAAAGGTGCAAAAAGAGGAGAAGTTGATAAGGCTTATGATGACATGACCTTCTTTGAGTTTGTTCTTGTCTTGCACATTATGATTCATATTTTGGGGATAACAAATGATCTTTGTCAAGCATTGCAAAGAAAATCATAAGATATATTAAATGCTATGCACCTAGTGTCTAATATAAAGATCTTGATACAAAAGCTAAGAGATGATGAGTAGGAGAATTTGTTACAACAAGTGTTTTTTGCAACAACCATGAGATCGAAGTGCCAAACATGGAGGATCATTATATTTATGGGAGAGGAAGATTCAGACAACCAAAAGATCGTGTCACTAACTTACATTATTTTTAATTCGATGTCTTCAATGATGCGATAGACTCTCAACTACATGAGCTAGATTTTAGATTCAATGATGAAATTATTGAATTGCTTTCTCTGAGTTCGTCTCTTGTCCCGAAGAGAAAATTTCAAAATTTCAAGGTTGATGACATTTACAAGCTTGTTTCAAAATTTTATCCAGCGGATTTTACCGAGCAAGAGAAGTTGAATCTTAAAAGTCAGTTATACCTCTTCTTGCTTGAATTGATAGAGCACCCTCAATTAGAAAGGTTAAAATCTATATCTGATCTTTGTCGATGGCTTGCGGACACTGAAAAGGGGGAGATATATTCTTTTATCGATCGACTAGTTTGATTAGTCTTATCTCTACCGGTGTCAACTGCAACTGCAGAGCGTGCTTTTTCAGCCATGAAATTGATAAAGACTGCACTTCGTAATCGCATGGAGGATGATTATTTAACAGATTCATTAATCGTTTATGTTGAGAAAGGGATTGCCAAGGAGTTTGTGTAATACCACGTTTTTCTAAGTCCCATTACTCGACCGAATATGGCTTACTCGGCCGAGTAACCAGTCATGTGTTTCTGGTCAGGCTACTGTCCAGGAATACTCGGCCGAGTATGGTAATACTCGACCGAGTAAGGGATACTGTGACACCCCCACATACCAAGGTGCCTTACCAGGACCACCCTAGCATGAGAGACCGTCACCATCTCGGTTTCCCGAGGCTAGTATATCAAAGTTACCATTCCAAAACAACAATTATTAAAGTATAAAGAATTAATGTTTACATGTTCCAAAACCAAATCCAAAACAATGTTCACTAGTACTCAAACGACTGAAACTAGAAAGGTAAATCTCATGACAGCGGAAGCTAGACTCGAGTGATGACTCCCCATCTCGTCCCCGGAGCTAATAACCATTATCACCTGTCACAATCTGCTCACCATCCCCAAATGGATCACCACAGATTTACAAAACAACAACGGAGTCAGTTTACTGCATAATGAACATAAGACAAGTACGATAAGATAAACAACTGTTCAGCATCCACCTCCAACTCCCAATCACATCATGAAACTGGCTACACACTAAAGTGTGTAGCCCTGCCAGTGGGGGACCGTAGCCTTGCGCACCAAATCCCCGCTCATCAACGAGCGATAACCTTATTCATTAATGTGCACATCCCCTCCTGTGGCGGGTTCCAAAGAGGGCGAAACTAGGGCGTGAAGCCACTCCCGCAAGTGACTCCACTCAGCCGAGGACCCGCCTCGCGAACATCACCAACAACCATCACAACACCAACACCAAACTCCAATCCAACAACAGCAGATAATCACAATATCAATCGTACAAACAATTACCATATAATCTTAAATCCATTAAACAGTAAACCAAGTAGAAAAACCCTACCTTAGCACAAACTGAAATGAGACAATCAAGCAGGCTAAAATGGCTCCTCTACGAAGTCGCCACCTAACAAAAATCACATAATTCCAATTACAACATGCCAAAATCCCCCCTTCGCCCAAATCATAAACTAGGGCAAAACCCTAAAAACAAACTGATGAAATTCATATAATCAGAGGCTCACCGACACAATCGACGCATGGAAGGATGAACAAGACTCACGAATATCCACGCACTTGAGAGAGATTTGGAGATGATTAGAGTTACGTTGATTGTTTAGGTTTTGTTAAGAGTGATTAAGAAACTGAAATCCACGTTTATATAATTCTAATCATCTCTAAATCAAACAGCGAAAATTATACCCGTCAGACCGGATACTCGGTCGAGTATAGAGTATACTCGACCAAGTATCCTTTATTCGGTCGAGTATTCCCATACTTGGCCTAGTATTCCTGGGCAGTAATTGTAGATACCTCATTTCTGCACCTCCCGCAAGCCACACGGTGATGATTGCGCCGCATGTTTGGTACACGGAACGATTTATGACAGTTCGACAGTTTATCATTAAGTGATAGCTCAAATAATTATGTCTACCCTTTGGTCGTCATCTACGCGTCATTACGATCGTTTTGACAGTAATTAGAGTTCATTTGGAGTCCGGGTCAAAAACCGCTTCATTTTCTAATAAACCATTTAAAATGCCGAGTCGGAAGGTCCTAGAATATTCCGGATATTTTTTATTCCATAATTTAATTTTATATCCTTTTGGTAAAATATATTCCGAAAATCTTATTTTAGGGAATAAGGAAGTTGAGATCCGCCGCAATTCCATAAAAGAAACGCGGAATTCTTTCTTCCGCAGGAGGAAACCTCTGGGGAAAAGACGCAGCAGCTGCTGCGCCTCTTCCCCAGCCATTTTCTGCGTATTTTCATATTTTTCCGTGATTTGTTTCCAAAGTTTGAGTCATTCCATAATTCTCCATATTTTCTAGTATAAATAGGGACCTTCGTTCCACATATTTCTCACGCGAGTGTCCGCCCTTCTCTTCTCCCTTTGCTATCTAAGACCGTGCTCTAAGCTTTTGACGTCTACGTGCTTTATCAATCGTCCATGTAAGCTTAGATCATTCTGAGTACCAATCACGTTGCATGACCGACCAATTTGACCAACTACACCTCAATTAATCAATCAATTTAATCTAAATCCTCTTACGAGAGCACCTTTTCGTCATACATTCGAGTCGAGCAATCACTAAAGCGTTAACTTAGTTAATCTCATTTCGTCAAACATGTAAGTCTGAGGATGTAAATCCCATCTTTTATTATTGTATTTTATTTTTGTACCAATTAATGTAAGATTTACGTCAAAAGTATGCTTAAAACCGATTTCTAAAACCCTTTTATTTAACTATTTTTACGAATTAACAGTGGGCAGACGTCGAGAAGAAACGCAGCAACTGCTGCGCCTCTTCGAAGAGTCGCAGCATCTGTTGCGCCTCTTCCATAGGCTGCCGCAGTTCCTGCTTTTCTTCTTCCTCGCTTCTCTGTGAATCCGTCCTTTTTCCCTTTGTTTTTCTTGCTTTCTTCTCTTTCGTACATAATAACTTTAATACATATTCATAATACATATTACGCTTTTAATTCCGACCTAAATTCCTTATAATCAATATTTGCGGGTTTTCGTCATTAAATCAAACCCGGATTTTGGAGATTCGATTTGTTCATATCAAGTCTCTGGAATTCGACTTTTGTATATGCTTCCATCAGTTTATCACGTCTTTTAATTCGTTTCGGTCTTAATAGTTTAACCTAATTAATTAGTTCTAACTCGTTTGTAATTAGTTTTAATCCGTCTTAATTCATTCTAATTAGTTTTAATTCGTTTTATCGCTTTTATGACAATTTCATATGTAAATAATATGCTAAATCACTTTCATCCGAGTCAAATATCCATAATCAACCATTAATTACACCAACGAACATTAACGAATAGCAGTTCTGACTTCACAGCCAGAACTCACCTCAGGAACGGACGCAGTGACCACTGCGCCTCTTCCAAGAGACGCAGCATTGCTGCGCCTGTTCAGGGTTGGTTTCTGTCTCTGAACTTCCGTTCTTGCTTTGACCTAATTCTTTAATTACATATTAATCGACTAATAATCGTAATATCACCTTTAATCTGTCCGTATTTTCTAACCTAATTTATCTTCACTTGTTTTTCTCAAATTATCCGTCTTAAATATATTTTTGACGTAAATCAATCAAATCGTTGTAATTTATTGTAATTTTAATTATCACAATTTATTTATTGTATATTATTTTGTATGATTTATTTATTTGTTTTTTTACATGTAATTAATTATAAATCCCACTTCGACATTAATGAGTGCTAAATTATTTGTCAACCGACTTAGTTAATTCTCACATGCTAGGATCAAAACGTTGGATGTTGCATTGCATGCATATAATCGACAACATATCGAGTACAAACGATTTCCCTAATCATTAGTATAGGCCGCTATCGAGGCGGGCGGGATTAGGTGTTCAGTAAAAGGACTTCCTAATACGTACCCTCACCCCTTACTTCAGATCTCTGTGAACATCCGTGTTCATTGGCATCCACGAGAGTCATTCTAGACATAGAATGCTAAGGGTAACGAGTTCTTAGTGTTCATGTCACTACTTTGTGTCTTGACATGACACGAGGTATTCGAACGGTTCCAATTTCCCATAAAAATTGGTGGCGACTCCACAAATGCAAACGCTTGTTTCCCAAGCGCCCCCGTGGGCCCCCCGTGTCCACAGTTTGGCGACTCCGCTGGGGAGTAATACACTTACGTGTTGCCAAGGGTGAAACTTGAACAAGGTTAGGGAATAGTTTATATGAGACAGTTGTCGGTTTTCATTACTCGACCTTTATAGGTCGTTTTATTCAGCCTTCCTAGGCCCAACCCAACCCATTCGACCAATCGTCCCGTCTGGACGGTCCAAATTCTTATCTGGGCCTAAAGATAGATAGCGATTGACATCAACCATACCGTGATGCTTACTCATGTTTGTATCAAGAGCTTTCACTACTCGATGAAATGGACTAGGAACCGACCTTACTCATGTTTGGCACGGACCTCTCCACAGACCAGGGTTTGATTGCTTGGTATGGCAACCCACCCTTTTAAGCCAAAACCCTTCTAAATGCACTCAGCATACCGATATAATGCCTGTATGAATGCTTGTATCATATGTGATCACCTTTTTTTAAACAAAACCATGGCGAATTTTGTAAAATCAAAAAACCTTTTTAAAATGTAAACATTTTCAAATATGGCCTAAATAGCGCAAAATGAGTCGAAACTCTGTCCAAATGTCCAGTCAAATTTCGGACCTCAAAACCCATTTTAAAATTTCACTTCGAGTCAGCACCCCTACAACTACACTACAGTTGCCTAGGACAAACATTTCAAGACTTTGTCATTTTCAAACCTCACTTAACATAGTGGCACACTCCCACTTCACAAGTTCAGTCTTTTCTTTAAGTAAGTGTGCTAGAATGGTCGATCGTGTTTTGATTCGTCGTCAATCTCTTATCCAGTTTCCAAAATGCCTGGAACTAGCACCACAAGTCAGAGTGGTCAACCCCCAAATGGTAATGATCAAATCCTAGCTGCGCTCGCTCGTCTCCAAACAAGCCAAGACCAAGTTTATGATCGCCTCAACACTATTGAAGGCCGAATTATTGCTGTAGAAACTAGGCTTCCTTCTGCAGAAAGCGATGTTCCTAGCGAGGCCGTGCATGATAACCTTCCACCCTTTGTTGGGCAACCAGAAACCAACCCTCCAATAGGTCTTACTGAAGCTGAAAAGCGACTCCAATATTTGGAGGAGCAACTAATGTACCTCAAGGGAGATGACATCTACAGGGAGAATAATCGCAAGTATGAAGCCGTGAATGCTCAATTGCCAACCAACTTCAACATGACTAACATCCCGAAATTCAAGGGGCATGAAAACCCTTTGAACCACATTCGTGCTTTCAAAGACAACATGTCTATCAAAGGCATCAAACCTGAGATGTTCTTAAGGATCTTTCCTTCATCTCTCGACACCATTCCTAAGCAATGGTTCTACTCTTTGGAGCACAAGAAGATTCCCACTTGGGACGATGCTGCAATTGAGTTCACTAAGCAATACGCGGATAATGCTGAAATCCAAGTCAACATGCGTACTTTAGAGGTTCTTACCCAAAATGAGAAAGAAGGCTTCACCGACTTCCTAAGTAGGTGGAGGAAGACTAGCACACAATCGGTTGAACGTCCAGATGAAGCTACCCTTGTGTAGAAATTCGTGGATAACTTGAGACCCATTTATACAAACCACTTGAGGTACCAAAATATTAAGACCTTCAAATATCTGACTGTGCTAGGGACGAGAATTGAAGATGACATCCGATGCGGTTAACCTTGTCGAATCTTGTCGAATCGTCAAAGAAGAATAACCCACAAAGGAAGTTCACAAACATTGGCGATACATACTCCAATGCTCTGAAAAGGTTGATGAAACAGGGTAAGCTCCAACCCATAGGACCTACACCTGACCCAGAAAAGAAGTCCAAGTTCTGGGACGAAAATGCATACTGCGAATATCATAGAGGTAAGGGACACGATACAGAGAAGTGTTTCAAACTAAAGCATGTCCTTCAAGATATGATCGAGGATGGTCGCCTACCCATACCTCCTGGAGGTAAGCCTAACAATACTCAGAATCCTCTTGGAGTTCTGATGATTACAAATGAAGAATCCACCTTGGATTGCTCACATATTATCTCCCCAAACAAGGTGGTAATCAACGGAATATGGACGGATGGCGATGAAGATGTCTACCTCCGGGATCTTCCCTTGATCAAAAGTGCCGAAAGTATTACGGATGAGATCATTACCATGTTACTTCAGGATGACCATTTCAACCCAACAGCGTTAATCACTGAAACCAGTTCGAATCAGCAGAAAGGATGGAGAAAGTCGATCAAGTGGACGAACAACTAAGGAAAGCTCTTCAAGCTCACTACTGAAAAAGGAGAGATGTTCAAAGGAGAACCTGAAGACAACGAATTCGAGTCAGAGTCGGAGTCGGAGTCAGAGTCGGAGTCTAGAGAAGTCCCTAGAGAGTCTCCTCCTCTTGTCACTCCCAATCCCCTTGTTTCTCCTAGCATAGCATCGAGTAGTAACAGTAGCTCGGGAAATGCCCCAGCAGCTGTCTCTTACCGCCACTGACTACTGAACAGATGGCTTCTTTGTTTCAACTCTTTTCAAAATTTAATATGAATAAATCAGATTCTGCTTATCTTTGTGTTATTCTGAATGCAATTCTATTTACGATGATAATGAGGATGATCCTGACCCAGACTCAGTCGAATTACCTCCCTACATAGCTAAAGAAATATTACAAGAGGGGGAAGGGGCACCAGTTATAGAGAACACTGAACCCATCAATGTAGGAACCGAACTAGAACCTCAAGAACTTAGGATAAGGACGATGTTAAACCCAACTGAAAGGGCCAATTTCATAGACCTCCTACACGAGTTCAAGGACGTTTTCGCTTGGTCCTACAAAGACATACCAGGAATCGACAGGGATATTGCAGAACACAGAATTCCAATCAAACCAGGTTTCAAACCTGTAAAGCAGAAGTTTCGCTGAATGAGAACTGAATGGGCTCTTAAAATCAAAGAAGAAGTTGATAAACAATTCAAAGCCGGGTTCATCAAAGTTTCCGAGTATTCAGACTGGGTGGCTAACATAGTACCCATACCCAAAAAGGATGGGCCAATCCGAGTTTGTGTTGATTTCAGAGACTTAAACAAAGAAAGTCCCAAGGATGATTTCCCTCTACCACACATCGACATCTTGGTAGATAATACAACAGATCACGCGTTGTTGTCCTTCATGGACGGGTATGCAGGGTACAATCAGATCCAAATGGCCATAGAAGACATGCATAAGACTGCCTTCGTCACTCAATGGGGCACTTATTGCTATACTGTTATGCCATTTGGACTAATCAATGCTGGAGCTACATATCAACGCACTGCGACCACATTGCTACATGACATGATGCATAAAGAAGTAGAAGTATACGTTGATGATATGATTGTCAAGTCCAAAGATAGGAAGGGGCACATTGACAACCTTCACAAATTCTTCCTATGACTGCGAAAATACAACATGAGGCTCAATCATCAGAAATGTGCGTGTAATACTCCGTATTTATGAGTCTTTGGGTACTCTATCGAGTAGGCCTTACTCTGTCGAGTAAGGGTAACTTGCGTTTTAGAAAAGTTTCTGACCTGTTGGGTACTCGATCGAGTATCTAGGATACTCGATCGAGTAGGGGGGTACTCGATCGAGTACCTTGGGTACTCGATCGAGTAGCCGGTTTTACGGGGAGTTTTCTCGGGTTTTGTTAATTACGCGATTAAGATATATAACCTTCCGTCATTGTTTCTAAATCACTTTTGCAAAACCTAATTTACTGTTTAAGAGAGAAAGCAAGCAAGTTCACCATCTTAATCGCATTGTTAGCAATTCCTGGAGTTTGGGAGGTCGGTTCTCATCGTTGGTTATACCGTTGAGTTCCTTGCGTTGAGGGTAAGATCTATGTACCCTTTTTATTGTCTTTCCTTTAATTTGGTTAAACCCTAATATAGGGATTTGGGGGTTTTGAGTAGTATGTGATTTGGTAGCATTTATATGTTGTATGATAGGAGGAGGGTTCATAGAGGAAGCTTTTTGATCTGAGTAGAGACCGTCGACGCAGTGTGCTTTCCGGTAGGATTTCCTACTCGGTATTAGTCCCATAATGGGATGATTGTTGATGTGTTGAGATTGATTGTTTGATATAGTAATTGTATTGTGACGGTTGTGATTGTGATTGTGATTTTTGTCTATGGTTCTCGAGGCGTGTCCTCTACCGAGTGGGGTCACTTGCGGGAGTGGCTTCACGCCCTAGTTTCGCTTTTCGTGGAACCCGCCACGGAAGGGATGTGCACATTAATGGACAGGGTTATCGCTCACTATGTGGAGCGGGGATTTGGTGGGTACGGCTGCGGTCCCCCATCATGGCGGGCTGGTCCGGTGGACGTCGTGATTGAGATGATTGGAATTGGTTGGTTGTGTGTGTATGACAGTTAAGCTGTCTGTTTTTCTTATTGTTGATATATATATATTGAGTTGTGTGATTAGTACTGACCCCGGTTGTTGTTTTGTAAACCTGCGGTGATCCATTCGGGGATGGTGAGCAGATATTGAGCAGGTATGAGATGAGTACTGGGATAGCTGGGATTCACTACTACAAATCCAGGCAACTACAACGCCCCTTTAACAACGAATATTCACGAAAATCACAATAAACGTTGTAGAATGCATGGCGCGAATTTTACTAAAATCAATTACAACGGGTATGGTTATAAAAACCGTTGTTATTAGTTTTAACAACGGGTCACACATGAGGAACCGTTGTTAATAATTTGGCGCAAAATTGGCGCAAAGTTAGTGAAAAGTAATAACAACGGTTATTTTTGAAACCCGTTGTTAAACCTTATTTAACAACGGGTGTTTTCTACAACCGTTGTTAAAACATATTTCACAACGGTTGTTGTTTAATAACCGTTGTCAATACCTTCCATACTATAAACCACACAAACACAAGTCTGCTGCAGCCACAAAACACAAACCTTAATACACAAACACAAACCCAAAGAGCTGACCAAACACAAACACAAAACACACACTTTCTCATCGTCTCTTTCTCTCTTTCTCATCGTCGCTTTATCTTCTCGCCGTCACTGTTGATTTCATCGTCTCTTTACGTACGTTCTGTAATTATCAGGTTTGTTTCATCGTCATTATTTTATTGTTCTAATTATTTCATTTCAATGTATGTGTTTTTATCGACCATTAGGTTCCGTTCAAAGATCTGCTAATTATTTCATTTCCATGTATGTGTTTCCTATTATTTCATTTCCATCTTCTTTTGCGTCCTTCAGTACGGATCGAGCATGTTTTAGCAGTTAGGGTTTGGAGAATATATTGAGATAATGGAAATGCATGTTAGTTGAGATAATGCAATGTATTTATACTAATGTGTGGGTTGAGTTGTTTTTTAATTAATATATATGTTAGGAAGTTGTGCCATATATGTTAGGAAGTTGTGCCATAATCAGATCTTGATGATGACTGATAGATCTATGGAGTTGAAAAAATGGAAGCAAATCAAACAAGCATAACTCAACACTTTCAAAATGATCATTTCATTTAATTTTAAACCAAATACATTACAGCAATTATCAGAAATCAAAAGATGTATAATAAGCCGGAACAACCCCGGTTAAGCGTAAAAAACGCTTCTCAACCTGCCACCAATCACGCCACTCTGGTATACCGCTAACTTCCGGGTCATTGGCTTCATATTTTGCAATAACAGATTGAATATATGCAAGGACACGACTTGCATGTGGAGATAAGGTTGGAAGAGTACCACTCAACATATCTCTGGTGCGACCAAGTTGCGAGTATCGTGCCGACGAGGGTATGAAGATGATGATGATGATGAGGCTTTGTTGACAAGCCGGACCGCTTCACGCCTCTTAATCCAATAATTCCGTTGATGTTCAAGGGATGCTTTGATTAATGGGTGTTGATCGGCGGAAGCCCTTGGCGAGAACCTTCCCATCATCTTCAATCGTTTGTGTAAGCCATTCTTCGTTGTTGATAAAATTAGGGTTCATTGCCATGTTGTTTCAATTAATGAATGTTAGTAAAGGATGCTTTAATATGTTAGTAAAGGATGCTTTAATATTTATAGCTAGTAATATTTAATTTATTTTTTTTTTTATTTTTTAAGAACAAACAACAACGGTTATTTATAAATAACCCGTTGTTATAACTTTCCCCCCAAAATTGAGTCACACTTTCCACAACGGGTTTTTATACTTAAAACCGTTGTTAATATTTTTAACAACGGTTTCCTTAAAAAAAACCAACCGTTGTTAAAACCTTTTACAACGGACGCTTTAACAACGTCCGCTTTTTTATATAACAACGGTTTTTGACCGTTGTTATAGGTTGTATCTGTAGTAGTGATTGCCACGACATGATGATAGGAGTCTTCCGCTGTAGCTTATTAGTTTATTTACATTTCAGTTAGAACAGTCAGTTTGAGAACATGTATTACACTTTTGGTTTGGTTTTGAGAATTGTAACTCTTCACTAAGTATTTATATTTAAACGTTGTTTCTTCATTGTTTATTTGATTATCATTGCCTCGGGTAACCGAGATGGTAATATCTTCATACCTGAGTGGTCCTGGTAAGGCACTTGGAGTATGGAGGTGTTACAAATGGTATCAGAGCGACGATCCTGAAACCTGTAACCAAAGAACCTAATGAATATAGGGAGTCAATTAAAATGAACCCGGGGTAAAAGTTGTAGGAGCTAATGCAAAGGATTGGGAGACGTCCTAAAGTCGCGAACTTGCCCTACAGTTTTGAACCGGTCACATGGGGGAGTGTTTGTCAAGTCGTATGTGTTGTTTGGTTAACTTGTGTGTGAATGTGATGAAGTGTGTGTAATTGTTGGATGTTTGAAGTAGAAATTTGAGAATGTGAAAGAAAGGTTGATGATATATGGAAACTTGTTGTTGGAATGATAACATGTTGGATGTTTATAAGGTGGCGTTTAATAACATGATATAATGATCTCGTAGATCGTATGAAAAGATGCGTAGCATTATACGTTTAGTTATGATATAATATGTGGTTTTATGAAGTTTTTAGCATGTTAGCATATGATATAGCATGCGGGTAGCGTTTCTGAGTTAGCATGACTCGATCGAGTGGGACTGACTTGATCGGGTGGGCTTTTGATGATTTCGAGTCCAGAATCGTGTTTTTGGGTACTCGATCGAGTACCTGGGGCACTCGATCGAGTAGGGGGTCACTCGATCGAGTAGCCTAGCTACTCGGTCGAGTATGTTAGAGATCAGAAGGTCTGTTTGGAGTCTGATGTTGGGGCACTCGATCGAGTATGGAGGGCACTCGATCGAGTAGCCCATTACTCGATCGAGTATGTTTGGGAACTCGATCGAGTAGGTTCTGGGCAGCGTGTTTTCATGTTTTGAGGTTTAGTACGTGTGTTTATGTCTACCCTTTCTTATATATAGTCTCAAGATGCCGCCCAAGAAGAATGCTTTGTATGCGAGAGCTGAGCTTATGACCATGGATGACATCGTTAAGATGTTGGAGCATCAGGATGCTCTTACTGAGGCTTTAAAGACTGTGGGGAAAGATAAGGATAAGGAGAAGGAGAAGGAGGCTGATCATTCTAAAACCAGCCTCTATATAGCGAGGTTTAACCCGAAAGAGTACAAGGGAGTTGGGGAGCCTAACCTTCTTGATAGTTGGCTTAGAGAGATGGAGAACATATTAGATTTGGTTCACTGTCCTGATGAGATGAGAGTGGAACAAGCTGCATTCTATCTGAGGGAGGCAGCTGGCAAGTGGTGGGATACAGTGAAAGTGAGTGCTAAGGAGATATATACAAACCAAGGTTTACCTGCTATACCTTGGGAGGAGTTTCGTAGGGCTGTGAGAAAGGAGTTCGTACCGGAGCATGTGAGGAGTAAGTTGAGGGAAGAGTTTGACAGTTTTAAGATGACCGCCGAGATGTCGTGGGCCGAGTACTACAGGCAGTTCAATGAGAAGTCTAGGTATGCTGAGGATATGGGTTTGAGTGAGGAGAATCTGGCGTTGAGGTTTGAGAGGGGGTTGACCCCTAAGATTATGGATAAGTTACCCGTGGGAATCCTTACTGATGTTAAGGAAGCTTATGAGAGGGCTGGGAGAGCTGAGAGGTTGGTGGAGATGGCTCAGGAGAGGTCGGGGGTGAGAAGAGGAAGTCTTGAGAGCGAGGGTGGTGGCCAATCTAATCACAAGAAAGGCAACCACAATCGCCTAAGGGGTTTTCTTCCGGGTCGGGTTGATCTTTGGGCTTCCTTTGGGCGCGGCCGTGGAAGTGTTAGTGGTAGTTGGGGAGTGACCTGCTATAGCTGTGGTGGTGTAGGCCACAAGAGACATGAGTGCACAAGTGCACCGGATCTTTCCCAGAGACCAGCGCAGAGCTATGCGAGCAACAGACCGGCCGGGTCATGGCCAAACCGGGAAGTCGAGTTACAGAGTGGAGGCAAACCGCAACGGCGGTAATTCTTATCGAAACCACCAACGAACAACAACAACAACAATAAAGGGTCGGGTGCTAAGCCGACCACTTCAACCAAGATCTTGTCAGGGAGGTGGACAGAAGACCAGTGGAAAGTTATTCATGATGGAGAAGAAAGCAGCTGAGGAGGATGCACATGTTATCACCGGTACTTTCCTTGTTAATGGTATTCCTACCTTTGTTTTGTTTGATTCGGGGGCTTCTCAGTCGTTTGTGTCTTCAAGTCATGTTAAGCGGTTGGGTTTGAGGGTATATGAGTCTGTTAGTGAGCAAGTTTTTATACCTTCGGGTGAGTCTGTATCATGTGGGAGGTTGTTTAGAGATGTATCTATGATAGTTGGGCAAGTTGATCTACCTGTAGACTTGCTAGAGTTTCCTTTCGACGGTTTTGAGATGATAGTCGGGATGGATTGGTTATGAAAGTATAAAGCTAAGATAGACTGTCATCAAAAGAAAGTGTCTTTAAGAGGTCCTAAGGGTGTTAGTGTGTCTTATCGTGGGTTTCTAGTCAAACCCAAAGTTAAGTTGATTAAATTTGTCACCTTGAAGTCTTATCTGAGGAAGGGATGTCCTTTGATCTTGTGCCATGTGAGAGATGACCGGATAGAGAGTCCGACAGTTAATGAGATACCAGTGGTGGGAGAGTTTGCAGACGTTTTTCCTGATGAGATTCCGGGGTTGCCACCAAAGAGGGAGATAGATTTCACCGTTGAGTTGAAGCCAGGGACGGGGCCAATCTCTAAGGCACCGTACCGTATGGGTCCTAAAGAGATGGAGGAGCTCAGGAAGCAGTTGGATGATTTGATAGAGAAGGGATACATTAGACCAAGTGTATCGCCGTGGGGAGCACCAGTTCTTTTCGTGAAGAAGAAAGATGGGAGTTTGAGGTTGTGCATAGATTACAGGGAGCTGAACCGAGTGACGGTGAAGAACAAGTATCCTTTGCCAAGGATAGATGACCTGTTTGATCAGTTGAGTGGTGCATCACTCTTTTCTAAGATTGATTTGAGGTCGGGGTACCATCAGGTGAAGATTAGAGAGGTGGACATACCAAAGACAGCTTTCACGTCGAGGTATGGCCATTATGAGTATGTGGTGATGCCGTTTGGGTTGTCTAATGCACCGACAGTGTTTATGGATTTGATGAATAGAATCTTCAGACAGTTCTTGGACCAGTTTGTAGTGGTATTTATCGATGATATCTTAGTCTATTCTAAGACTAAGGAGGAACATGAGGAGCATCTGAGGATCGTGTTGCAAACGTTGAGGGAGCATGAGTTGTATGCTAAGCTGTCCAAGTGTGAGTTCTGGTTAGAGAAAGTTGCTTTTCTGGGGCATGTGATCTCTAAGGAGGGAGTGGCTGTGGATCCGGCGAAGATTGAGGCAGTGACAAAGTGGGAAGCACCAAAGAATGTTGCTGAAATTAGGAGTTTCTTGGGTTTAGCTAGATACTACAGACGGTTCGTGAAAGATTTCTCCAAGATAGCTAGACCTATGACAGCGTTGATGAGAAAAGAGAACAGGTTTCGTTGGGATGAGAGTTGTGAGACGGCATTCCAAACATTAAAGGAGCATTTGACCACAGCTCCTGTCTTAGCATTGCCTGAAGGGAGCGAGAACTTTGTGGTTTATACAGATGCCTCGAAGAATGGGTTGGGATGTGTGTTGATGCAGAATGGTAAAGTGATTGCCTATGCTTCTAGGCAATTGAAGCCATATGAGGAGAACTACCCTACTCATGATCTGGAGTTGGGTGCGGTGGTGTTTGCTCTCAAGATTTGGAGACATTACCTTTATGGAGCAATCTTTAAGGTATTTTCTGATCACAAGAGTCTCAAGTACATCTTCACTCAAAAGGAGTTGAACATGAGACAGAGGAGGTGGATGGAGGATCGATTGGCGATTATGACATGGAAATCATCTACCATGAAGGGAAGGCCAATGTTGTTCTTTGATGCTTTGAGTAGGAAGAGTGTACATTCTGTGTACAGCTCTATCTTTGATGAGGCCGAGAGATGAGGTAGCGAGGTTTGGGATACATATGATGCAGAAAGGAGATGCCATGGGTGATATGACAAGTCTGACTTGAGTTTTATGATGACATTCGAGGTAAGGGGCGTTGGATCCTAAGATAGTGGAGTGGAGAGTGGAGTAGAGAAAGGGACAAAGTGTCCCGATTTTCTATTCATACGAGATGGTAGTTTGAGGTTTGATGGTAGGTGGTGTGTTCCTAATGATGAGGAGTTGAAAAAGACAATCATGACAGAGGCGCATTGTACACCATACTCAGTACATCCGGGTGGTGACAAGCTATACAAGGATTTGAAGAAAACGTTGGCCTGGGATGAAGAAAGAGACAATTTGAGTTTGTGTCCCGTTGTTTGACATGCCGAGAGTTAAAGGGGAACAAAGCGACGACCACAAGGTAAGATTCAGTCTTTAGAGGTACCGAGTGGAAGTGGGAATCCATTTCCATGGATTTTATTGTGGGTTTGCCAAAGAGTCAACAGGGTAACAACATGATTTGGGTAATAGTGGATCGACTGACCAAGTCAGCTCACTTTGTTCCAATGAAAGATACATGGACTAAGGCACAATTGGCTATGGCCTATCGAAAGAACGTGCTTAAGTTACATGGAGTCCCTAAGGACATAGTGTCTGACAGAGATGCGAGATTTATATCGAGGTTTTGGAAAGAGTTGCAGGAATCGTTGGGAACAACTTTGAAGATGAGTACAAAGATTTCATCCCGCGACAGACGGGCAGATCGAGAGAACAATCAAGACTCTTGAGGATATGTTGCGAGCTTGTGTGATGGATTTTGGTGGTAGCTGGGAACAGAGGTTGGACTTGATAGAATTTTCTTACAATAACAGCTATCACACTAGTATTGGTATGACACCGTTTGAGGCTTTGTATGGGAGGAGATGTAGGAGTCCAATCTGTTGGGTCGATAGTGCTGAGGCAGTGGTTTTAGGACCAGAGATGGTGCATGAGATGGTGGAACAGATTAAGATGATCGGGGAACGGATGAGAGCGGCTCAGATAGGCAAAAGAGTTATGCAGATCTACATCGCGAGACATAGAGTTTCAAGTTGGGGACAAGGTTCTTTTGAAAGTGTCTCCTATGCGTGGGGTTATGAGATTTGGGAAGAAAGGCAAGCTAAGTCAGAAGTTTATAGGGCCTTATGAGATCTTAGAGCGAGTTGGGGAAGTTGCATATCGTCTGGCTTTACTAGCTGCATTAGAGAGAGTGCATAATGTGTTTCATGTATCGCAGCTGCGGAAGTATGTGAGTGACCCGTCACATGTGTTAGAGGCAGAGAGCTTAGAGCTAGATGAGTCCTTATCATATCTTGAGGTGCCTAAGCAGATTCTTGACCGAAAGGTTAGAAAGACTAGGAGTGGTGAGACAGTTCTGCTTAAGATCCTCTGGTCTAACCACGAGACCGAGGAAGCTACATGGGAGCCATAGGAAGCTATGAAAGAGCGTTACCCTTTCCTTTTTGATCAGGTATGTATGGTTACGGGGACGTAACCTTATTTCTTTTAGGGGGGTAGGAGATGATCGCGAGCAGTTTTTAAGAGTTTTTATACCCCTTTTTGTATGTTGCGTCGGTATGTTTGTCGGGATGAGTTGGGTTAGTAACATGTTTTATGTTGAATTTTGTTTCGATTGTTGAGTCGGGAGTGTTATGGGAGTACCTTTGTTTAATAGTGGTTTGAACTTCGGGGACGAAGTTCTTTTTAAGGAGGGAAGACTGTAATACTCCGTATTTATGAGTCTTTGGGTACTCTATCGAGTAGGCCTTACTCTGTCGAGTAAGGGTAACTTGCGTTTTAGAAAAGTTTCTGACCTGTTGGGTACTCGATCGAGTATCTAGGATACTCGATCGAGTAGGGGGGTACTCGATCGAGTACCTTGGGTACTCGATCGAGTAGCCGGTTTTACGGGGAGTTTTCTCGGGTTTTGTTAATTATGCGATTAAGATATATAACCTTCCGTCATTGTTTCTAAATCACTTTTTCAAAACCTAATTTACTGTTTAAGAGAGAAAGCAAGCAAGTTCACCATCTTAATCGCATTGTTAGCAATTCCTGGAGTTTGGGAGGTCGGTTCTCATCGTTGGTTATACCGTTGAGTTCCTTGCGTCGAGGGTAAGATCTATG
The DNA here is from genome assembly GCF_048544455.1 of Silene latifolia. NCBI lineage: Eukaryota > Viridiplantae > Streptophyta > Magnoliopsida > Caryophyllales > Caryophyllaceae > Silene > Silene latifolia. Next base: position 84,324,182 of record NC_133528.1, read on the forward strand.
TACCCTTTTTATTGTCTTTCCTTTAATTTGGTTAAACCCTAATATAGGGATTTGGGGGTTTTGAGTAGTATGTGATTTGGTAGCATTTATATGTTGTATGATAGGAGGAGGGTTCATAAAGGAAGCTTTTTGATACAAGAGAGACCGTCTCGACAAAGTGTGCTTTCGCAGGTAGGATTTCCTACTCAGTATTAGTCCCATAATGGGATGATTGTTGATGTGTTGAGATTGATTGTTTGATATAGTAATTGTATTGTGACGGTTGTGATTGTGATTGTGATTGCTGTCTGTGGTTCTCAAGGCGTGTCCTCGGCTGAGTGGGGTCACTTGCGGGAGTGGCTTCACGCCCTAGTTTCGCCTTCTGTGGAACCCGCCACAGAAGGGATGTGCACATTAATGGACAGGGTTATCGCTCACTATGTGGAGCGGGGATTTGGTGGGTACGGCTGCGGTCCCCCATCGGGCGGGGCTGGTCCAGAGGACAATCGGTGATTGAGATGATTGGAATTGGTTGGTTGTGTGTGTGTGTGAGTTAAAGTCGTCTGTTTATCTTATTGTTGATATATATATTGAGTTGTGTGATTAGTATCGACCCGGTTGTTGTTTTGTAAAACTGCGGTGATCCATTCGGGGATGGTAAGCGAGATATTGAGCAGGTATGAGATGAGTACGGGATAGCTGGGATTGCCACGACATGATGATAGGAGTCTTCCATTTGTAGCTTATTAGTTTATTTACATTTCAGTTAGAACAGTCAGTTTGAGAACATGTATTACACTTTTGGTTTGGTTTTGAGAATTGTAACTCTTCACTAAGTATTTATATTTAAACGTTGTTTCTTCATTGTTTATTTGATTATCATTGCCTCGGGTAACCGAGATGGTAATATCTTCATACCTGAGTGGTCCTGGTAAGGCACTTGGAGTATGGGGGTGTTACAGTGCGTTCGGGGTGACATCAGGCAAACTCCTGGGATATGTCGTCAGTCAAAGAGGAATAGAAATTGATCCATCCAAGATCAAGGCTTTAATCGAAATGCCACAACCTCAAACAGAGAAGGAGGTTAGAGGATTTCTAGGCAAGGTGCAATATATAAGCCGATTCATATCGAAGCTTACTATGATCTGCAAACCCATTTTCAAAAAGCTCAAGAAAACAGATCATACCATATGGGACGACGATTGCCAAAAGGCGTTTGACAGAATTAAGGAGATACTAGCCAAGCCACCAGTGCTCATGCCTCCTCAGCGAGATCAACCTCTTGGTTTATATCTCACGGTGACCGAAACAGCAATGGGGGCTATGCTCGCACAAACTGTTGGGAAAGAAGAAAGAGGTATCTACTACCTTAATAAGAAGTTCTTGGAGTATGAGTGCAAGTACACGCCTCTCGAAAAGACATGCCTCGCTCTTGTGTGGGCAACAAAGAAGCTACGTCACTACATGCTTAGCTACTCTGTCAAAGTGTATTCCAAGATGGATCCCGTCAAATACCTCTTCGAAAAACCCGTTCTCAACGGACGCTTGTCAAGATGGACCCTAACGCTCTCAGAGTTCGATCTCAAGTATGTACCTCTGAAGGTTATAAAGGGGCGCGCCGTTGCCGAGTTCTTCGCAGATAATCCCACCAACGACACCCAAGCAATAGACACGTGGTCATTCCCAGACGAGGACATACTACAAACTAATGTAGACTCTTGGGACCTTTACTTTGATGGAGCATCAAATTTAAGAGGATTTGGAATAGGAGTGTTGCTCATTTCTCCTAAAGGCGAGCATACACCACTCTCTGTCAAACTCGACTTCGAGGTGACAAACAACGCAGCAGAATATGAAGCTTGCTTCATTGGGCTACAAGCAGCAGTAGGTTCAGGCATCAAGAATCTTCGAGTTCACGGAGACTCATCCTTGATCATCAACCAAATTACGGGATCTTGGAAAATTCGAAGTGAAAGTCTAGCACCCTATCAGGCTAGGATAGATCAAGTTGCCCAATTCTTCGATTAGGTCACTTATCTACACCTACCTCGTGAAGAGAATCAATTTGCAGACGCTCTTGCAAAACTTGCATCTTTGATAAACATGCCAGACAACATGGTTGAAATGCCTTTATGCATCGAACGACGGTCAGAACCAGCCTATGTGCACCAAATTATAGATGAAGAAGAAAACCCAGGGGAACCTTGGTTTCAAGCCATTCCAAACTTCAAGCTCAATGGTAAATATCCACCAGATATGGATAAGAGGGGACAACGTGCCATACGCCTACTAGCCTCTCAATACCTCCTCATGCAGGGAGAATTGTACAAAATAACACCTCTTGGTGTAGTCTTGCGTTGCCTTGATCATTCACAGGCATAAAAAGTGATGGAAGATGTTCATGATGGAGAATGTGGTCCTCACATGAGTGGACCAATGATGGCAAAGAAAATCACGCGTCTAAGATATTACTGGACCACGATGGAGTCGGATTGTATCAAATACGTCAGACATTGCCATAACTATTGGGGCTGGTGTCCTCTACAGTTAGTGCAAATAACATTTAAATCTCTAAAAGGATCAAAGGGTATACTTTTGTATTATTATCAGTTGGTCCACGTTTATCAATAACGGTTGGCTTGCTAGATAAGTTTGACGTTATTATCATACTGATGGTGGTGATCAACTGGTCCCTAAAAGTCACACCTATAGGATACGTTTGAGAGATGTGACGGTATGAAAATACAGTCATGTTGATGCCTAAGTTGACTAAGCAGTTAGTCGGAGTTATTGACTAATAATTAGTCAAACGCGATGTTGAGATAATTATTTAATACGGATTAAATAATAATGGCTAAGACGAATTAAGCGGTTAATTCGTAAATTGAATATAAACGATTATATTTAATTGATGTATATTGAATTAATTATACAATATTGTCTTTGTCGGACATGTATTAATATATCGACTGAGTCATGTTACTAGTTGATATTTTAATAACCGATAACCGATGACGATTTATAATAAAATCCCGTCATATACATTTAGCGAAAATCGAGTCGGACCATGAGTTAAAAAATAAGGAGAAAGTGAAAGCCCACTCTCTCCCATTTGTTGAAACCCACGGCCGAAACACAAAAGGGAGAGCTTCTCTCCTTTTGTGACCTAATCATCTCATTTGCAAACAAATTAGGGTTTCGGGGCAATTTCCTCTGAAATTCTAGATCTCACATCGAAAAACCTCACAACAACTCTCTCAATATTGCAAGTCAATTAGAGAGTATTTCTAGCACATGGGGCATAGTCTCAGACGGTCTTGGGTGCAACGATTAGGAGGAAATCTACTTTGATTTCTGTTCTTAGGCCGCATTACAAAGGACCCGAGGTTGATTCTTGTTCTTTATCGTTTCTCTATTGTTTTTCGTTTATGACCATAAATCGCATGTTAATTTTACGTTATAGTCCTAAAATTTAAGGGTTTTATACAGATATTACCCTACAAGTGGTATCAGAGAGAGGCCACGTAAATTTTTCTTTGTGATTTTCATTAAACGAATTGAATCGATATTTTTTTGCATAAAAAAAAAAAACCGTGCGACTGTTTTTTTTTGTCTCGGCAGATTTTTTTTTGTTTTGCACGGCCTGTTTTTGTGCTTTGGAAACCGTGCCTTTTGGCTTACGTCTGATCAGACGGTTGATTATTTGTTTTGTTTTCGATTTGTTCTTTGCATATTGTTTTTGTAATCGATATTCATTGCAATATGTTAAAGTTTTATCAATTGTAGTTTTGTTTTCATACGGATTATGTTCAAATTGCAATTGGTTTTGTCAAATCGTTTTTTTGTTTGGTTAATGTTGCTCACGGTTTTGGCAGCTTAATTTTTTTTTTGTGTATGGCTCTCGGCAATGAGCTGATTTATAAAAAAAAAAAAAAATTTTTACGGTCCAGCCGTGACATAAAGAGAGAAAAATGAATTTTTCGTGTTTTTATTTTTTTTCTCTCGGCCATAATGTGCATAATACGGATTTTATGCATTCGCTTGATAGTGAAACGGTTCACTCACGTACCATTTAGTTATTTTAAAGCGATTTAAAGTAACGGATTGTAATGAATTAAAATTAAGTTGATTAAAGCGGTTTTGTCACATAATTTTAATCATTAAAGGTGGTTTGGATAAATTTAACATAATTACGGAATTATGTCACGAATAAATTTTATTTTAGTTGATGCATTTTATTTATCGTTATTTTGAATGCCTTGAATGTTTTTTTATTACGTATTTAATTTTACAAACGGTTGTAACTTAGTGTGGCCTTAGTAGAACGTGTTACCGTAATGATGGAACACGGTCTTGGTTGTATTTTGAGATCTTGAATCTCCGTTTTGGTTTTTCCTTGTAATTACAGTTTTTATTTAGAATGTAAATAGGTTTATTTTTGTAAATTTTAATTGTAATTTTGAGAAGACCGAAGATGGAGATCGGATGCTCACTCCCGCTGCATGGACAAAGATGGAACATCAAGACAAGCTTCTCGGGTCCAACGGTGGATTCCAAAGTTGTATTATGTTCTTTTTACTAGGATAGGCCACACTAGGAATTTTATTTACGTTTTGCATTCTTTTATTTTTATTGTAACGATAATTTGCATCATATTCCGCCTAAAACCAAACCACCTAATATTCGCATGAAAACTGACTCATATAGAGGTCACGCGTTAGTTTTCTATGACATTCTTATGTCACACGATCATTTTTAAGCCATCACCTAAATTAATTCATTCACGTAATGCTAGTTATTTGTTCACTTAAAATGAATTAAAACTAAGATGATGGGATCTTCCTCGTATAACCAAAAATTGAGAATAGTCTTTATAGGTCAAACTCCAATGAATCCCTTCTTCGTCGGTAGGCATAATATGACCCCTTCTACGTCGGGTAAGTTGGAACTGATTGACTTATTTTATCTCAACACTATGGTCACTCGTACGATCCTGTGATTATGGTGGACTATAGATAGGATTTACGGAAATCTATCGACCAAGAGTTCTAACGGTAGAACTAGCTAAACAGTTGGCTTATCAATTTACGGAAATTGAGTCTTGGGATCACTTGTATTATTCTTGAGGAAGATCAATTATGCAAGTGCAATGAGTCTACACGATTAAAATGAATTTTAAATAGACTTAAATCACCTCGATGAGTTGCTTATTTTGTTTTGTTTTTCCTTTCTTTTCAGTGTAGATCACGATCACTTAAACTGCTAATAACAAAATGGCTGGCCGTGCTGACGACCCAATGCCAAGTGCCACATTGGACCGTGAGTCCTGGCTTCGGATCTTCATGAATCGGATGAATCGTCTACTCGACCTGAAGAATGATGGATCAAACTTCGCGGACTGGGAGGCGGCATTACGGAATGCTGCCGCTGCTGACGGGAAGCTCAAATATCTGACAGAGCCCATCCCGTCAAACCCAGGCCCCACGGCTGGAGCTAACGAGATCGCCAAGTATAACGATTTCGTCATGGAAGCGGGTGCGATTAAAAACGTACTCATTTTTGCAATGGAATCCAATTTGCAGAAACGCTTCATAGCCCAAGGTGCAAACAAGATTTTCACCACGCTCACTAAGGAATTCTCGAAAGCACCGAGAATCGTGACCTATGAGCATACCACTCGCTTCTTTGATGCGAGACTCGAAGGGTCAACCTAGGTTAGCCCACACATTCTCAGCATGATTGAGAATGTCGAGAGATTGGAGGCGCTTGATTGTAAAATCAGCGAGAACATCGTGATTGACCGCATGCTTCATTCACTCCACGATGGTTTTGCGCTCTTTAGAGCGAATTACTATATGAATGATTTGAAGAAAAGTCCTCATGAACTACACTCCCTTCTCGTACAGACCGAGAAGGATATGAAGTTTAGTGGGAGCTTGAAACAGGATGTTCTCGTTGTGTCAAACAAGGGCAAGGGTAAGGGCAAAGCTCAGCGGACCTAGCGATAGGTAAACCGAAGTTTAAGAAGTCGGGATCAGGTAAGAGTGGACCTGGTGAGTCGAGCAACTCATCGGGCGCGACAAAGAGCAAGACCGATAACATGGAATGCCATCACCGCCACAAGATCGGGCATTGGAGGCGTACATGTCCTGTTTACCATGAGGACATAAAAGCAGGTCGTGTTAAACCTGTTGGTATGTCTTCTCCTTCTTCTACTTTTATTCATATGATTGAGATTAACCACGCAAGTTACGGAACTTGGGTACTAGATAATCGGTTGTGATTCTCATCGTGTAATCATGTGCGGGGGCTCGAAACATCGAACCCCTCGTAAAGGGTGAGGTGGACTCGCGTGTTGGGAATGGAGCACGAGTGGTCGCCGTCTCGAGGGGAACATACGTGATCCAGCTTCCTAGCGGATTTGAGTTATTTTTATATAATTGCTATTATGTACCCGATCTATCCAAAAACATTATTTCAGGTTTTCGCACTTGACAAACTTGGTTTTTCATTTGTAATAGAGAATAATACTTGCATTTTCTCATTACACGATATGATTTATGGCAAGGCGGTCTCCATGAACGGAATTTATGTTTTAGATCAGACCACCGAAATATTACACGTAATGAATAAGAAGTTAAAGGTTGGTGACAAAGATCAAACGTATTTATGGTAATCGCTGCCGTATGGGACACATTAATGAGAAACGCGTAAAACAACTCATAAAGAATGGAGCTATCTCGGCCTTTGATTTTCAATCATTTGGCACGTGTGAATCATGTCTCATTGGCAAGATGACTCGGATTTCCTTCAAAGGTGTTGGAATGCGCGGCTGGCCGACCTATTAGGACTCATACATACGGATGTGTGTGGACCTATGTCAATCACCGCACGAGAAGGCTATAGGTATTTCATCACTTTCACGGACGATTTAAGTAGATATGGCTATGTCTACTTAATGAAGCACAAAAGTGAATCCTTTGAGAAATTCAAGGAATACCAGAATCGGGTACAGTAACCCATCAAGAAAAATTAAAACACTGCGATCGACCGTGGTGGCGAGTATCTTTCTCACGAGTTTGATCAACACCTTAAGGACTGTGGGATTGCCTTACGCTTAACTCCACTGGAACACCTCGGTTGAATGGTGTGTCCGAACGGAGAAATCGAACACTACTTGATATGGTTCGATCCATGATGAGTCACACCGTGTTGCCTCATTGTGGGGTTATGCTCTTCTGTCACCGCTCTAATACTTAACCAAGTCCGTCTAAAGCTGTTGACAAGACTCCATATGAACTATGGAAGGGAACGGTCCCTAACTTGTCCTTTATACGGGTTTGGGGCTGCGAGGCTTATGTCAAGTGGAGACACGAGGATAAGCTCGGCCCGCGATCGGTCAAGACATACTTTATAGGTTATCCTAAAGGAACAATTGGTCATTACTTCTACTCGCCAACCGAACAACGTGTATTTGTTGCGGCTAGTGCGACATTCTTAGAGAAGGAATTTCTCGAGAATGCGAAGAGTAATAGAACCTTCGAGCTATCGGAGATTCCAGAACCAAATACCGAGCAACCATTGGAGGAACCAGTTCCTTCAATCCCGGCTGCGGTTAATATTCCTGAGGAACCTACGAGGTCGGGAAGAGTCTCTATTCCTCCGGACATATACATTGGTATGGTCGAGGAACATGACATAGATGACATTCTACTCTTAACGAGTATTGAACCCGCAACCTATAAAGGTGCCATGACTAGTTCTGACTCAAAGCTATGGCTTGAGGCCATGCAATCCGAGATGGACTCCATGTATGAGAACAACGTATGGGATCTTGTTGACTTACCTGCTAAGGTTCGTCCCCTCCAATGCAAATGGCTTTACAAGATAAAGCATTCTGTGGAAGGTCCACAAGATATCTATAAAGCACGACTAGTTGCTAAAGGTTTCACCCAAGTGCCAGGTTTGCACTACGATGAAATTTTTGCACCCGTAGTCATGCTGCGCTCCATTCGGATTATCTTAGCGATTGCCGCTTTTCATGACTATGAAATTTGGCAAATGGATGTGAAAACCGCCTTCTTAAACGGTTATTTGGAGGAAGAGTTGTACATGGTACAACCCGAAGGTTTCATCGATCCTGAACATCCTAAGAAAGTGTGCAAGCTTAAGCGTTCCATTTATGGACTTAAGCAAGCTTCTAGGAGTTGGAATCATCGTTTCGACCAAGTGATAAAAGAAAATGGATTTACTCGATCAGTCGAGGAACCATTTCTATATATCAAGTCGAGTGGGAGCAAGATTGTCTTCCTAATATTGTATGTTGATGACATACTCCTAATTGGGAATGACATACCTCTCTTAACTTCGGTAAAAGTATCGTTGAAGAACCATTTCCAGATGAAAGATCTGGGTGAGGCACAAAGAATTTTGGGCATCCGTATCTATCGAGATAGATCACGTCGGATGTTATCTCTCAGTCAGGAGTCTTATATAGACAAGATACTAGAGAGATTCAGCATGACTAACTCCAAAAAGGGGTTTCTTCCTATGGCTCCGGGGGTGCATTTGAGCAAGTCTCGTGCACCGAGACACCAGAAGAGAAAGAGCGCATGACACGGATTCCTTATGCCTCGGCTATAGGATCAATCATGTATGCCATGATATGCACACGTCCGGACGTGGCATATGCATTGAGTATGACAAGTCGATTCCAACAAAGATCCAGGTGAATCACATTGGATGGCTGTCAAGAACATTCTTAAGTACCTACGGAGGACTAAAGATTGGGCATTGACTTATGGAGGCGATCAAAAGCTATGCGCAACCGGTTACGCAGATGCTAGCTTCCAAACGGATCGAGATGACTCGAAATCTCAGTCTGGATTCGTTTTTACTCTTAATGGCGCTGCAGTCAGCTGGAAGAGTTCCAAACAAAGTGTTACAAAGCAGATTCTACGATCGAGTCCGAGTACTATGCCGCGTCCGAAGCGCAAAGGAAGCGATATGGAAGCGTCAATTCTTACAAGGACTATCCGTAGTGCCTAGTTCGAATGACCCGATCACCATCTATTGCGACAATAGAGGTGCCATCTTCCAAGCTAAGGAGCCAAAGTCTAGCAACAAGTCTAGACATGTACAACGGAAAGCTCATCTAATCCGAGATTACGTGGAGCAAAAGGAGGTAGTGATAGAAAAGATTGCTACAGATGATAACATAGCAGATCCTCTCACTAAACCATTACGACAAGATAAGCATGAAGGGCATGTTAATTCTATGGGAATTAAACGTGTTCCTGAGTTGTAGTACTCTTTTATGGATTAGATTCATTCTCTTTTGTACTCTATACGACATCATCGTTTTGATATTTATATATTTTGTTTTTCATGTGGATTTGTACGACAATTTTGAACACCACAAAGTGAACTGAACAAACATTATATTTTTGGTCCTTAATTGCCCACATGAGCTGATAACTCTGGCAATTATTTTGTGACGTTGGTTGATGGTGGGTTCAACGAGCCATAAGTCAAAAGGTTGACTGACCAATCACAGAGGCGAGTTATACGGATATCTCGTAGGACACAATTGTGACATCGACATGGAGTCCTAAATGTTTTATAACATTCGGTGCCAGGTCGTGGATAGGACCTCCATGGTGATCCTAAGAGTCGATTCTTTTGACTATCGACTGTCTCTTGAGATTAAGGCAGACTTTGGGTGACTTTGGTTTCTTTCTCACGGTCATCCGTAACAGGGGGCCAAGTAGATTTTTTCTGGGTCATTTCATGCTGTGCTTAGATCGGAAGGAGTCGAGTTGAAGGAAATATTCAGCCTTTATCAGGTACTCGATATTTCTCAGGGCCACTCGAGGAGTCAGAATCGAAATGCATGGCCATGCTCGAATACGAATTCGTTTTATCAGTTGAGTTACTCTCTAGTCGGGGAAACCACTCTTGATACAGATCGATTGTAAAATACGACCTTTGCGGATCCGGATCTGCAAATTGTTTTACATTGAGTGGGAGAAATTTTAAATGAATATGAGAATCGGTTATCGCACATACACTTGTACGGACAAGTGGGAATTTGTTGGAGCCGTGTCCTCCAGTTAGTGCGGATAACGTTATTGCACATACACTTGTACGGACAAGTGGGAGCTTGTTGGGGCTGGTGTCCTCTACAGTTAGTGCAAATAACATTTAAATCTCTAAAAGGATCAAAGGGTATACTTTTGTATTATTATCAGTTGGTCCACGTTTATCAATAACGGTTGGCTTGCTAGATAAGTTTGACGTTATTGTCATACAGATGGCGGTGATCAACTGGTCCCTAAAAGTCACACCTATAGGATACGTTTGAGAGATGTGACGGTATGAAAATACATTCATGTTGATGCCTAATTTGACTAAGCAGTTAGTCGGAGTTATTGACTAATAATTAGTCAAACGCGATGTTGAGATAATTATTTAATACGGATTAAATAATAATGGCTAAGACGAATTAAGCGGTTAATTCGTAAATTGAATATAAACGATTATATTTAATTGATGTATATTGAATTAATTATACAATATTGTCTTTGTCGGACATGTATTAATATATCGACTGAGTCATGTTACTAGTTGATATTTTAATAACCGATAACCGATGACGATTTATAATAAAATCCCGTCATATACATTTAGCGAAAATCGAGTCGGACCATGAGTTAAAAAATAAGGAGAAAGTGAAAGCCCACTCTCTCCCATTTGTTGAAACCCACGGCCGAAACACAAAAGGGAGAGCTTCTCTCCTTTTGTGACCTAATCATCTCATTTGCAAACAAATTAGGGTTTCGGGGCAATTTCCTCTGAAATTCTAGATCTCACATCGAAAAACCTCACAACAACTCTCTCAATATTGCAAGTCAATTAGAGAGTATTTCTAGCACAAGGGGCATAGTCTCAGACGGTCTTGGGTGCAACGATTAGGAGGAAATCTACTTTGATTTCTGTTCTTAGGCCGCATTACAAAGGACCCGAGGTTGATTCTTGTTCTTTATCATTTCGCTATTGTTTTTCGTTTATGACCATAAATCGCATGTTAATTTTACGTTATAGTCCTAAAATTTAAGGGTTTTATACGGATACTACCCTACAATAACTGCCAAATTTTCGGGAATGTGCAACACGTCCCGCCTTCACTACTTTACACCATGACATCTCATTGGCCGTTTTCTGCTTGTGGAATTTATATCATCGGGAAAATCAAAGAAGGAGACTTAGTCCTCAAATCAGTCAGAGCTTGACTACCTGTCGATCCACGTGGAAAGTTTAAACCCAACTGGGCCGGACCATTATTAGTCAAGTCCATACTCTCGGGGGGTGCGGTTAAGATTACAGACCTAGATGGGAATGAATTTGCTAACCTAAGTAACCTCGACCAACTAAAACGATATTATGCCTAGTGTAGGACAAGAAACACGCCTCGCGTAACACCCACGTGCCGCTCTTGCGACACGAAATAAAAATAGCTCGCGGCCCGCTGAAATAAAGCTCATGTCACCTTGCTCTTGCATTTTGACACTTCGTCATCCTCATATCATCAAATAATTGAGTTGTATTTTAGGAGTAAGTAAAGCTCATGCTTATTTTCTAGTTCACTACAAGCTCTTGCTTAGAACATTTATTCTTTTACATTTACTCGAACTACGCGCAAGGGTTTGATTTCATTTTTTAAATGAATACGTAGCCAATCCTTCACAGGATACAACCTATTATTTTAAATGTAAATAGGAGGACATTTGCATTTGCATTTGAAATTCGACAAGAATAATAAAAGAAAATCACAATAGTTTCTTAACTAATAAATCTTTTATTCATTTGTTCCATAAATAATAATAATATGCCACATAATATAAAATGCTGAAAAATAAATGCTAGGCTAGGATTCTAAAAACCCCGCCATTTATTATGAATAATAATAATAAATAGTACTACGACTAAGGCTACCCTTCCATCTTCCCTTTGCCTTTGTCATTTCTGTCATACTTCTTGTCTCGACCACGAGCCGGGCGCTCTTGTGCTATCTCCGACCTAATAACCAAAGGTCTCTCTCGCGGTCTAGCCTTACCATTTCGATCCACCACCATCTCTGCGGCAGGAGCGGTCTTCGGTTTCTTTGACGGATGAACGACTCGGAATCCGGCCTCTTCCTCCTCCTCAGTCAAGTATTTCTGGTTCTTCTTTGCTACTTCGCGAATCTTGTAGTCAACAGGCTCGTGCTTCCTCAATTTCTCACGCTCTTCAGAAGTAGCAGCCTTCCTCCATTGCAAGTATGAATCAGATACCCACAAGGAGCCAATAGGAGAGGGTATGAACCACATGTTCCTCTGAGCCCATTTTGGGGCCCACTCTCGACGAGTCTTTGTAGTGTGTGCCAATGCAGCCTGAGGAACGGTATCGAGCTTCGGGATCTTCTGCTATTCCAAGCCAGGGATGCGAACTGACCGAGTCGGGTCTAGTGATGAAACTCCAGTGACTGATCTGAGATGCCACCATGGCACAATCCACCGGATCAAGGGACCTCCTTCATTCTTTAGCTTATTTTCCCAATAGTTGCAAACTCGAGTGAAGTCCACCATGTAGAGCCTAGTTCTCATCGCAATTGACCGAGCATGGTATCCTGGCACATTAACTAGGGGCTTGATCAACCGCAGACGCTCCATAAGCCAGACCTGCAAAGGAGACGGGAATTAATGCCCACATGGTCAACCGGAAAAAAAAAAAAGAAAAAAAACACGAAAAAAAAGAAAAAAAGAAAAAAGAAAAAAAACGGTTGGCACATGTATAAAAAAAAGGAAAGTGGGTTCTTACCTGCAAAATGATAGGACTTCCCAAATAAGGAAGCTCACGGTTGGCTTTTCTGTTGTCCAACCCCAGAATGATCTCTCCTAAACAAAGGCATGATGGGCTCTTGCGCAACTACATTTGTTCCACTAAGCTCAAGAACCGAGGGTCCCCTCTCATCTCCTTGTCAACATGCCCTTGAAGGACATAACAGTGAAGTAGACAAAACCCGAACGCCCTGCGTCTCGCAACATAAGAAATAGAATGGTCTTCCCTATTTATAAATCGGTCAATAAAGTCAAACATACGGACTCCTTTTGAAGTCACAAGACGGTCAATCTCAGCCTTGGTCAGTCCAAGCAAGTCTCTAAATTTACCCTTATACCCTTGAGAGCTAAAAGGTATCGCGGGTGCATTTACTGGATCCCATCCTCCAGTAGCAGCTATTTCTTCCGGGAAAGGGCAAATATCGCCTCCAGGAAAGGCGAATACGTGGAAATTTGGGTCCCAATATTCAAAACAAGCATCCAAGAAAGGTTTCACAATTTTCACTAATTTGAGACCCAAGATTGATCCCTAATTAAAAGCACTCATGTCATGTTTCTCAACATTTGTGAACTCGTTCGTCCACTCCTTGAGACGGTTTTTTGAGGCATCCATACTTTTGAATTTTTATGAAGATAGGAGAATTTTTATGAGATAGACGGAAGAAAGATGGAGGAATTATGTGAATAAAAGCTTCCCCGACGTCTCTATTTATACTAAAAGCCGTTTCCTAATTTCCGTCAAGGTCTGACAAGCTGGGGAAAGGGCGCAGCACCTGCTGCGCCTCTTCAAAGAGTCGCAGCTCTTGCTGCGCCTCTTCCCCAGGCTGATTTCCGTGATTTTCAGCTTAGGATCGTTCCTAATTTATTTTGGCTATAATTTCCTATTCCTATAGGTTATTATTTAGGTAATTCCGTCAAATTACCAAATTTTATATTTCCCCAATTCTTTTCGTGTTCGCTTTTCGAGACGACATCGACATTTTCGCCAAACACGTACACTTACCCATTTCATTTTATTTTCTTTTTTAGGGGAATCATTTCACTCCTCATTTCACACTTATCCATTTCTTTTTCAGTTTTTTTTAGGGGGTAACCCTCCCTACCGTCCGGTCATTTTGCTCATTTTTGGGCACTTTTTGCTCATTTCTGGGCAATTTTTTGCATTTTCGGTCATTTTTGCTCATATACGGGCGCTTATTTGCTTTTTCTCATTTTGCGCTAATTTAAGTCACATGTATATCGTGTGTTATATGTACAAATTCTATGTAAATTTCGGCAGCATGACGGCGCAAACCGTCATCTACCAAACCTGTTTTCTGATCTAAGCTAACCTGCAGGAACAACAAACAACCAGCAGCAAAGGCGCTCAGGCCATCATATATAAAACCAAAATGCAATATGTACATCAATCTGGGGGCTCTCGCCCAAAACAGGTCCAAAGAGTCCAAAATGAAGTCCAAAATGTACAAGTATATACAAGACAACAACAAAAAAGAAAGCAACTACAACTGGTCGCCACTCAGTTCAGCTACGGTCGCCTCGAAGGCAGTGATCTCAGCGTCCCTGACCTCCAACTCCCTCAACAGGCGGGCTGTCTCCTCCTGGGACTGTGCCAGCTCGCGCTCTAGGTCACGCTCCCTCTACAAGTGATAAAGAAATGCCTCATTTCAATCATTTCATTCAACTATTTCAAGCAAAACGCGAGAAATTGCAACAAAAATTCAAAATAAAGAGAATGAGAAGGTTCATGCATGTCGTCCTCGGCCGCCTGCAAGCGCCTCGATGGCCGTGGCCTGCAGCCGGTTGGCCACCCTCCACAGCGCCACATGTTGAGACGGCGCCACCTGCATTTCGATAAACAAAAGGTTTTCAATAAAAAAACGAATGCATTCTTATGCAATAAAGATAGCGAAAGACAGTCGAAGCTGGAGGCTTACCCTCCTCACCAAGTCCTGCCACTCCTCCAAGCCAGCATCCGTCACCTCCTCGCCGAAGTCACGGATCTCGGAGATCGTCGTCATCCCCGCCGCGTCGGTGTACTCAAGTGTCTCGGGGTACGCTGGGGGCTCGACGCCTGCCACCTCGATCTCCTACAAAGTTCAATGAATTCTTTATTCGACGATCATTCGTCAGTTTGTCAAATTGATTCAAAAAGGGAAAGTAAAATACTTACCACGATCGGCCAGTACGCCAGCCTCTAGCGAACAAACAGGGAGTACTCCTCACCAGGAAGGAGAAGGGCGTCACCACCAACGTCCGCCAAGTTAGCCTCTCTCAGCATCCGAAGGCTCCTTAAACATCGTCCGGGGAGGATCGACGGGAACCGTGAAAGTGTCACAAGAGCACTGACAAGTCAAACGCTCGCCCAGGTACCACACTGGTCCCATGGACATCCTCAACAGCAACCGACTTGAGCTCCTGGGTCGAAGGACCTCAGCCACGAAGGCCGGAGCGTCGGGGTAGTCCACCCAAGGTATGGGCACCCACTAAGACAAGCAAATGAAAGGTCATTCCTATGATCGACTCTAAACGGGAAAGGGGGTCATTCCTATGATTGCTCCTAAACAAAAACAATGAAGAAAAGTAGTTGAAGATACTTACGTCGCTCAACTTCAGGGCATTCACGCCCCATCGACAAATATCGTAAGAACAGCGCTGGCTCTTTCTACGACACACCACCCAGTCCCTCACGACCGGGTAAGCCCTCGGCTCAGGCTCTATCCTCTTGGGCGCGAAGCCCGAAAAATAGGAGTACACCCACGCCTGCAAAACAAGATAATCGATAATGATCTTTGACAATTTGATAGAAATGGAAATAAAAAAAAGTAATGATCTTTCATGATAAGAAGGTTCATACCTCCAACAACAGTCTAGGACCGACAGTAGCAGGAGAGGTCCCATTCTCCATCAGCTCAAGACGAACTATGGCCCTCATGTAGCGAGTGAGGACCGCAAAACCAGGAGTAACCCAGTCCCACCAACCTAGGTCACTCAAGTCAGAAAGGAACGAAAGAAGCTTCGTCGACAGCCTCTCCCCCTTGTCTCCGAGGTAAAGCGAAGACAAGAACCACCAGAGCCGCAAACGAGCCCTCTGCTCTGCTATACAAGCAGGAGGAGCTACCTTCCTCCCATCCATCATCACCGTCGCCGGGGTCCTACCCGCAAAGTAGTCCCTGATGTAAGTACTCGACACCAACCAGGAACGGTAGCAGCACCCCCTGCCAGGTTCCAGCCGATCAGCTTCCTCGCCTCGGCCGAGTCCACTCTCATGGCCGTCGACGGCCACACCACAGCCTCATCTCCATACGGCAGACCAGAAATCATGCCGTAGTCCTCCAGAGTGACCCCGGCCTCCCAGACAGGCATGTGAAATCTCGAGGTCGTATCCCAGTACCGATCGAGGAAAGCTCGAATCAGGCAAAGGTTAGCCCGAATCTTCCTCTCCTTGATCGCCCTCCACGCTCCCACCAAAGCTCCGAAGGCTCCTAGCTCGATGATGGCCTTCTCCTCCTCCGTCAGTCTCTCGTAGGCCTCCATCATCATCGTATAGCCGGAAAAGGACCTCATGTTCCCGGCCTCCTGTATCAATTCGACGCAATTTTATCTTTAGCATAAAGAAAAAGAGAAATGAAGCAACCAGTGAATAAGGAAAGGTGATAGGAAATGGCAAGTTCGAAATTTACCAAGCTCCTCGCCGTCCTGTAAGACAGGTGGCTCTCTGCTGCACAAATAAGATGTTGGCCATCCCATTTCTCAGCCCACTCAGGTGCCCCCGCTAGCTGGCGACCACCTCGTCCAACGTTGGCCCGCCTCGGGACCTCCTCGACAACCTCCTTAACTACCTCCTCGACCACCTCCTCGAGAGTGAGAGAAGGGTTGAAGTCAAAGTCCACGTCCATGGGAGCCCTCCCTGACGTAGAAGCAACGTCACCTGCAAAATCAAAGTAAATAAGGCCGCGTCAAATGACAACAAGCCTCGGTGAGGGTTGTTTCAAGCCTTTTAAGCCCCGAAAACGGTCTTTTCTCGCCATCTTTGGACATTTATTTCGAAACCCGACCACTCATGTGGTAAATTGGGTCAGGTCAAGTCAAAGTCCAAGCCTAGTCACGGGTTTGAGTCAAAATTTCGGTAGCATTTCGCTATAATGGCGATTATGCCCTAGAATAGTGTCCAGAAAAAGCTGTCACAAATCAACAATCCGATATGGTAGGAAGTTTACCCGTTACACAAGGATTCCAAAAACCAAATTTCATCAAAAATGGGCAATCCTAAGGCCATTTTCGAAGCGATTTTCGAAACAGCTGAGAAACCGTCTCAATTTCGCTCAAATGCTCAATACTTGACGAAAATTCAAAAAGAATACATGGTTATGTCCCTAACATTGCCAATTATCCATTTCTAATTTCAATTTTACAAGGCAAATCCGTTTGGGGGAAAAGCCCCAAATTTTCGACAATTTTGGGTTGAAAACCCTAATTTTTTCGATCAAAAATCAAGCAAATACAAGAATTAAAGCAAGAATAAGACACATACCTCGATTAGTCATGATTAATGGCGCGATTTGATCAAATTTTGACGGGTTTTGGTTGGAATTTGAGAGAGTTTTAATGGTTTTTGTGTTTTATGAATAATGGAATAAACACGGCTTTTTGTCGAGTTTTACTCAGACAGGGACGAGTTTGGGAAAGGACACAGCACCTGCTGCGCCTCTTCCAAGAGTCGCAGCTCTTGCTGCGCCTCTTCCCCAGCATCCCTCCAGCTCAATTTTCAAAAGTTCGTTACAAGTTAGTTGTTTGTGGGCCTATCTTTGGTGCGCCTCTTCTCCAACACCTTATATCATATATTTGGTCTATTGGGCATTTATTTTTGTCCGGACCCGTATCTTCGAGCAGACTGTGAACCGTCGCAGTATTTTATCTTCGAGCAGACTGCGAACCGTCGCAGTATTTTATCTTGAAGCAGACTGCGAACCGTCGCAGTACTTTATCTCCCAGGCAGAACTTCGCTTGCAGCAACGAGCGGATTTCGCCTTTATCTATACCTGTTACCCAACGAGAGTTCATGACAGCCGATGAAACTGATGAAATTCATATAATCAGAGGCTCACCGACACAATCGACGCAAGGAAGGATGAACAAGACTCACGAATATCCACGCACTTGAGAGAGATTTGGAGATGATTAGAGTTATGTTGATTGTTTAGGTTTTGTTAAGAGTGATTAAGAAACTGAAATCCACGTTTATATAATTCTAATGATCTCTAAACCAAACAGCGGAAATAATACCCGTCAGACCGGATACTCGGTCAAGTATAGAGTATAATCGGCCGAGTATCCTCTACTCGGTCGATTATTCCCATACTCGGCCTAGTATTCCTGGGCAGTAATTGTAGATACCTCATTTCTGCACCTCCCGCAAGCCATCCGGTGATGATTGGGCCGCATGTTTGGTACACAGAACGATTTATGACAGTTCGTAAGTTTATCGTTAAGTGATAGCTCAAATACTTGTGTCTACCCCTTGGTCGTCATCTATGTGCCATTACGGTCGTTTTGACAGTAATTAAAGTTCATTTGGAGTCCGGGTCAAAAACCGCTTCATTTTCTAATAAACCATTTAAAATGCCGAGTCGGAAGGTCCTAGAATATTCCGGATATTTTTTATTCCATAATTTAATTTTATATCCTTTTGGTAAAATATATCCCGAAAATCTTATTTTAGGGAATAAGGAAGTTGGGATCCACCTCAATTCCATAAAAGAAATGCGGAATTTTTTCTTCCGCAGGAGGAAACCTCTGGGGAAAAGACGCAGCAGCTGTTGTGCCTCTTCCCCAATCCTTTTCTGCGTATGTTCAGATTTTTCCGTGATTTGTTTCCAAAGTTTGAGTCATTCCATAATTCTCCATATTTTCAGGTATAAATAGGGACCTTCGTTCCACATATTTCTCACGCGAGTGTCCGCCCTTCTCTTCTCCCTTTGCAATCTAAGACTGTGCTCTAAGCTTTTGACATCTAAGTGCTTGATCAATTGACCACGTAAGCTCAGATCATTCTGAGTACCAGTCACGTTGCATGGACGACCAATTTGACCAACTACACCTCAATTAATCAATCAGTTTAATCTAAATCCTCTTACGAGGGCACCTTTTCGTCATACATTCGAGTCGAGCAATCACTAAAGCGTTAACTTAGTTAATCTCGTTTCGTCAAACATGTAAGTCTGAGGGTATAAATCCCATCTTTTATTATTGTATTTTATTTTTGTACCAATTAATGTAAGATTTACGTCAAAAGTATGCTTAAAACCGATTTCTAAAACCCTTTTATTTAACTGTTTTTACGAATTAACAGTGGGCAGACGTCGAGAAGAAACGCAGCAACTGCTGCGTCTCTTCGAAGAGTCCCAGCATCTGTTGCGCCTCTTCCAGAGGCTGCCGCAGTTCCTGCTTTTCTTCTTCTTCCTCGCTTCTCTGTGAATCCGTCTTTTTTTCCTTTGTTTTTCTTGCTTTCTTCTCTTTCGTACATAATAACTTTAATACATATTCATAATACATATTACGCTTTTAATTCCGACCTAAATCCCTTATAATCAATATTTGCGGGTTTTCGTCATTAAATCATACCCGGATTTTGGAGATTCGATTTGTTCATATCAAGTCTCTAGAATTCGACTTTTGTATATGCTTCCATCAGTTTATCACGTCTTTTAATTCGTTTCCGTCTTAATAGTTTAACCTAATTAATTCGTTCTAACTCGTTTATAATTAGTTTTAATCCGTCTTAATTCGTTCTAATTAGTTTTAATTCGTTTTATCGCTTTTATGACAATTTCATATGTAAATAATATGCTAAATCACTTTCATCCGAGTCAAATATCCATAATCAACCATTAATTACACCAACGAACATTAACGAATAGCAGTTCTGACTTCACAGCCAGAACTCACCTCAGGAACAGACGCAGTGACCACTGCGCCTCTTCCAAGAGACGCAGCATTGTTCCGCCTGTTCCGGGTTGATTTCTGTCTCTGAACTTCCGTTCTTGCTTTGAGTTAATTCTTTAATTACATATTAATCGACTATTAATCGTAATATCACCTTTAATCTGTCCGTATTTTCTAACCTAATTTATCTTCACTTGTTTTTCTCAAATTATCCGTCTTAAATATATTTTTGACGTAAATCAATCAAATCGTTGTAATTTATTGTAATTTTAATTATCGTAATTCATTTTTTGTATCTTATTTTGTATGATTTTTTTTTTTTACATGAATTAATTATAAATCCCATTTCGACATTAATGAGTGCTAAATTATTTGTCAACCGACTTAGTTAATTCTCACATGCTAGGATCAAAACGTTGGATGTTGCATTGCATGCATATAATCGACAACATATCGAGTACAAACGATTTCCCTAATCATTAGTATAGGCCGCTATCGAGGCGGGCGGGATTAGGTGTTCAGTAAAAGGACTTCCTAATACGTACCCTCACCTCTTACTCCAGATCTCTGTGAACATCCGTGTTCATTGGCATCCACGAGAGTCATTCTAGACATAGAATGCTAAGGGTAAGGAGTTCTTAGTGTTCATGTCACTACTTTGTGTCTCGACATGACACGACGTATTCGAACATCCTTGTTTCCCAAGCACCCCCTGGCCCCCCCGTGTCCACAGTAATCTGTCCAGAAACACACGACACCCTTACTCGGCCGAGTAAGCCATATTCGGCCGAGTAACAGACTTAGAAAACCGTGGTATTATAGTATTCCCTCCTTAAAAAGAACTTCGTCCCTGAAGTTCACACTAGACCTACAAGACAAGACCAACAACTATAACACAACTCCTCATCAGCTACTAACAGAAGCAAACAACTCCCATAACATAAAATAAAACACCCAACTCAAACTGACAAGATGACACAAACATAGCTAAGCTAACTCAAACTAACCCCAAAACAAGCATGCGATCATCTCCTACTCCCCTAAAAAGACAACAGTTACGTCTCCGTAACCAAACATACCTGATAAAAAAGGTTGGGAAAACGCTCTCTCATAGACTCCTCTGGTTCCCATGTGGCCTCTTCCACATTATGATTAGACCAAAGCACCTTAAGTAAGACGGTCTCACCATTCCTTGTCTTGCGCACTTTGCGGTCTAAGATCTCCTTAGGAACCTCCGCATAAGATAAAGACTCATCAAGCTCTATGTTCTCAACCTCAAGCACATGTGATGGATCACTCAGATACTTCCGGAGCTGTGAAACATGAAACACGTTGTGGACTCGATCCAACACTGGTGGTAAAGCTAGCCTGTAGGCTACCTCACCTACACGATCCAAGATCTCATACGGACCGATAAACTTCTGGCTCAACTTACCTTTCTTTCTAAACCTCATTATCCCTCGCATAGATGACACTTTCAAAAGGACTTTGTCACCCACTGTGAACTCGATGTCCCTGCGGTGCAAATCTACATAACTCTTTTGGCGATCTTGAGCTGCTTTCATCTTTTTACGAATCAAACGAACTTGCTCAATCATATCTTGTACCATCTGCAGTCCTTAAACTACTGCCTCTGCACTGTCATCCCAACAAACTAGATTCCTGCACTTCCTGCCATATAAAGTCTCGAACGGTGTCATTCCTATACTGATGTGATAGCTGTTGTTGTAAGAAAACTCAATCAAATCCAGCCTATCTTCCCAACTTCCACCAAACTCCATGGCACAAGCCCTCAACATATCCTCCAAGGTCTTGATAGTCCTCTCAGTCTGACTATCTGTCGTCGGATGAAAAGCTGTACTCATCTTTAAGGTCGTTCCCATCAAATCCTGCAACTCATGCCAAAACCGTGATATAAACCTCGTATCTCGATCCGACACTATATCCTTAGGCATACAATGTAACCTAACCACATGCTTTCTGTAACCCAAAGCTAGCTATATCTTAGTCCAAGTATCCTTCATTGGAATGAAGTGAGCTAACTTAGTTAAACGATCAAAAATCACCCAAATCATATTGTTACCTTGCTGTGTCCTTGGTAACCCCGCTATAAAGTCCATAGAGATCGACTCCCACTTTCACTCGGGTACCTAAAGTGACTGAATCTTACCTTGCGGTCTTCGTTGCTCACCCTTTACTCTCTGGCATGTCAGTGTTAGGTTCATAAACCCCTTATTAGACTCATCTAATCATTTTATAAAATACCCTTAATATGTATTTATGTGGATCTAGTGCATGCATAAAAAAATAATGGAAAAAAAAATAAGAAAATCGAGTTTTCTTACACTGTAAATGTACCGGATTTTGGGCACAAGTAAGGTCTCCTACCTTCACTTGTTCTTGAGCTTAATACATTGGAATGATCCACCATAAACTCAAACTTTCAAATTAGAAAGTCTCCTCTTGAATGCACCCAAAACAATCCCTTAAATCTAATAATAATATTAACTAGATGTTATTATTAGATTCCTTAAAATATATTCTATATTATTT
The DNA here is from genome assembly GCF_048544455.1 of Silene latifolia. NCBI lineage: Eukaryota > Viridiplantae > Streptophyta > Magnoliopsida > Caryophyllales > Caryophyllaceae > Silene > Silene latifolia. Next base: position 84,346,537 of record NC_133528.1, read on the forward strand.
ATTACTACTTCTAGTAATGTAATATGTAATATATGAATGAACAATTTTAATGTCTAAAAAAAATGTTAGAGAGATGGTGGAGAAAAAGCATACATACATACTCTATGCATGAGATGGGAATAAATGAATAAGACACAAGCTCTTATTTTGAGCCAAGGGGGGCCGGGTAGGGTGAGAGGAAAAGGGCCATTGCATGGCCTTGGTCTTACCCATAAAATGTAGGGTAAAGGCTAGTTAGTGTAGATAATCATTATGTTTATTTTATCATAAAATAAAACATCCAATAACTCCTTAATTCCTCTATTTTTCGGTCCACCCATAAAATGGACATCCATTTTATATTTGTTAACTTGTCATTTGTAATATGCTAGGTCATGTGTCACACACCATGTCTATATATATTTTAATGCATAATTAACCTCTTAAATATCATTTTATAACAAATAAATTACTTGTGACAAAATAACTAGTAATACATGATTACCATTATTAAAATGGGTTATATAAATATAATTCACAATATTTTGCAATTATAATTATTCAATCATTCTTAATTTAATTGTTTCACAAACAATAATGAATTTTAGTAATAAAATCTTTTAATTACTAAAATAAATCTTATTTAATCAAATTACAATAAGATACAAAAATTCTCACTCACAAATGAATTGTTCAAATTTAAGGAATTGATTAACTTGTATCGACATGCAATTAATCAACTTATCTATTAAGGGAATTTTCCTATAGGTGTGACCTTAAGGGATCAACTGATCACCACCGTCAAACGACAGTAATGTCAAACTCTAGTTAGCCAATCATTACCGATTAATGTTGATCAGTTGACTATATAATGAATCATCCCTTACATAATCTTATTATGAGATTTAATTATGATTTTTAATCATGTGATCGCACTAGTGTTGAGGACACTTACTCCAACAATCTCCCACTTGTCCGAGACAAGTGTGCGTCACTAATTCTCTTGTCCTATTACAATCTCCCACTCAATGCAAGGTGTCTTGTAGGTCGTACTTACATTTGATCATATCTTGAGTGGTTTCCTCGATCTGGAGAGTAACTGTCTGACCAAAATTATCTACCGTAGATACCTTCCGATCGTGGCCACGCATTTTTAGTTCACTACTCCTCGAGTGGCCCTGATATTTTAGATAACCCTGACAAGGGAGTGTACAATTCCTATCGCACTATTCCCTTCGTACACCTACAGTTCATCATGACCCAAAAGATGCACACTCACCCCTTTTGACAGAATGGCTTGGGGCAAAAATCAAAGTCAATCAGAAACTATGCTGACTTGGGCGAATAGTCTTTAGTCAAAGAATTGACTCAAAAGAATACTATAGTAGCTCTCGCCACGACCAGGCTTTATAAAAATTACCAGAACTCTATAAGCGGTCAATGCCCGATAGAGTGTCCCACACAGTCTGCCTATGTGATCGACTAGTCATCCCATATGACTCTATGAAACTTGAACTTGCCATCAATCGCATCACACTCTAGTCACTTCGAGACGTCACCTCATATAAGCAACTAGGGGCCAATACTATGTTAATCCAGTTCACTTTAATAGGGTTCAACGTTGTCCTTACAACCTATTTGGATATAACAAAGTAATAAAAGAGTTTTTAATAAAACTCAAACGATGAATACAGTATCACATATGTAAAATGGATACCATATCAATTACTACATAATCTATAATCCATACTTAATATTGTAGATAACTATACATCTTAACTCAATTGAAATGGCATGACTTATCACGCTTAGCCTATGAAAAGGCCTTGGTTAGCAAGTTTTAGCAATACTTTGCACTTTCCCTAACCTTACTATATACTATTTCCTATTCTTGTGAATAATCTTGTATTATAAGAACTTCTTTGAGTACGTTTCTAGATCCAATCTGGACATAGGCTCTCATGCCTTTGAATAACTACCATTGTCCTCACAGTGTGTAGGGATAGGATCTTCGGTTATTGGAGCGAACTACTATAGTTCCCCAATTCATAAAACCAAATCCTAATATCATCCCTTCCTTCTTGCATATCTCATTATTGCAAGTGTATTCAATTTCCGTTGTGTACATCTCATTGTTCAACTGCCTAGGATGTTTCTAGCAGATATCCTCCTTAAATAATATAGCCAAGATGGTTCTCTAACCAACCTTATGTGTTTAGAATATGGTTTTTGTGTAAATCCTTGCACATAAATCCATCTCAATTCTAAATGCTTAGCTTCATATCTTTAGTACTTCCTGAGTACTAACTAATGAACTATGTGGCTATATAGAGACTTATCTCAAAAATTTGATTTGTAACTTTTTGTCATACTCCAAGTATAAGAAATTTAAGAATGGTGATACATCTTAGCGTAATGAATTAATCCCGCAGCGGAAGCATGTGGATTCAATTTCTACATGTTCAATACTTTTGAACTTTGTCAAGGTTCTTATTAATATAAGAATATTCATTCAACGCTAATATCCTCTTAGAACTATCTTTATAGTTCTGGATACCTTAGAGATGTATTATTCTTCTCCTAAGTCTTCCATCATTCAAAATGATCAATATGTCCCTTACACATAAGACTAGTAACACCATATTACTCCCACTAAACTCCATGTATAAACAGAACTACTCGACAATTCAAGTAAAGTTTATCACATATACAATTCAACTCCTTAACTTCTACTTTAAAACTTTTTCTTAAGTTTTCATCCTACGTTAGGATAGTTGCGATTTTCAAAAACTCATGCAAGATGATTTTAAAATCCAACTGTTAAATTATATCCGAATTTAATGAGGCGTTGTTGTTGCGTGCAAAACCCTTTGTCACCAACCAACCAAGCTAAATAAACATTTTCATGTTTATGTTCATTCCGGACTTTTGTGGAGTTGAAACTAGATAAAGCATCTTAATAAGTTACAGGTTTGTTACTTCCAAAAATAACATGACTCCTGTCCACTTAGGTTTCGAATAAATAATCACTGATTTTGACCAAGAAGGAACATCTTCACACGTCTTATTCTCAGTTTGTGGCTCTTAAACATTTTCTCCCACTCTGTCTTTAAGAAATAATCTTCTTTTCTTTAATAGACAGTATCACGAGCCACAAACCCTTTGTTCTCGTGATCATGTAGGGAAAATGAGCACATGTTTACTATCGAAACAAGCTACAACGTAAGTGCTAGGCCTAACCATATCTCATATGAATTGTACTTGATTGCTTTAACTATATTCTGGTTTAGTGGAAAAATTAAAAATGCTAGACAAATTTGCAACATAAACTATCTCCTACTTTATAGTAAAGATTCAATCATATTGTATAGGATTCTTTGTAACTTTCTAATACACCTTATCTTGATAGGGTGTGATCATGAAAGTGATCTTGTGATACCATATCACACTCTGTATGGTGCAGATAAAAGTCATCACTTTATTGTTCCCCATTTTAACAAAGTAACAATACTTTGGTTATATAATATGTAGGTTTAATACCTTTTAAACATTTATTGAACTTATTCAAAGAATTTCTCTTCTTACCTCATTAAGTGGATACCTAGTATCTACCTAATTCGTTGGTAAAAGAGATGAAGAAGTCATAACCTTTTCTGATTGAAATTGTATTCGACCATACACTCCAAGTGTAAATAGGGCGAATATCTTGCTCTATTCATAACCTTTTGTTAGAAATCTATATCTCATTACTTTACATATTCATATATGTTACAATTAATTTAGTCATAAAATTAAATACAAATCTTATGCATGCAAACTAAAAAGATAAGTGAAGAAATCGTTTTCCTTACTATGAATTTCGGATCAAAGGGCACAAATAAGATCTCCTTCTTACTTGTTCTAGAGCTTTCCTTATATGGATGAACAAAGATTCAAGCTTAGAATCTCTCCCAAAGATGAATACCCAAGATAACCTCTTAAAAGACTAATATTATTATTACTAGAACAATACTAATCTTAATAAAATTGACCCAAAATATTGTTGGTACTCTTGTTTATTCGGCCAAGAGTAAGGAGGAATTTTGGAGTTTTTCTCTCTTTTGTTTTTCTTAAGATGTTTAGAGAGAAAGGCTATTTCTTACACTAGAACTTAGAAGAGTATGAATGAATAATGAAAAACAACCCATTTGATTCTCATAGAGGGGGAAAACCGGTGGGTGTGGGAAGGGTGCCCTATGCATGGGCTTGATTCTCTAACCAAGAATATAGGCATGCAAGGCTAGGTGTAGGTTTCATAATTATGTTTTCCACTTATAAATAATCAACACAATTTTTAACCTAATACACTCTCCATTTCGGTACACGCACATAAAATGGACGAGTCCATTTTATTTGTGATTTTGTCAATATGTCACATGTGACACATTACATGACATCTTATAATTAAAATGTATTTTTAACAATTAAAAATCAACATATTAATAAAATATGTCATTTATAAAAATAACATAGTAATTCACAATTACTTGTACCAAAATGGTTTACCAATTTATAAATCACAACATCTTGTATTTATAATAAATTATTCATTCAGTTTCAATTGTTTCCGTAAACAATAATTTCATCTAAGTAATAAAACAATTCGATCACTTAAACCGTATCTTATTTAATCAAATTATAATGAGACACGTAAATATTACTTCCAAAATCGTCCGTTAATTTTAAGTAATTTAATTAACTCGTATCGTTATACGATCAATTAAATATTCAATTAAGAGTGTTACCCTTTAGGTATGACCTAAGGGGATCAACTGATCACCACCGTCGCACGACAGTAATGTCAAACTCTAGTCAGCCAATCATTACCGATATGTGTGGACCAGTTGACTGTAAAATATTACATCCCACATGTATTCTTAAAATGAGATTTAAAAATGTGATCATCATGATCAACAGTTGTGATCGCATTATTGTCGGAGGACACATATTCCAACAATCTTCCACTTGTCCTCGACAAGTGTGCGTCACCAATTCTCTTGTCCTATTACTATCTCCCACTCAATGCAAAGTGTCTTTCAGGTCGTATTTGCAAGTGATCATATCGAGAGTGGTTTCCTCGATCTGGAGAATAACTGATTGACCGGAATTATCTACCATTGATACCTTCCGAGCGTGGCCACGCATTTCCAGTTCATTTCTCCTCGAGTGGCCCTGAGATATTGTTATAACCCTGACAAGGGGTGGACAATTCCTATTGCACTTGTTCCCTTCGACTAGCCACAGCCATCATAACCCAAAATATGCCCATTTGACCCCATTTATGAAGGTCGTAGTAACATAAATCAAAGCTAATCTGAAACTGTGCCACCTTAGGCGAACAGTCTTTAGTCAAAAGAATCAACTCATTAGAATACTATAGTAGCTCTCACCACGACCAGGCTATATAAATTTGCCAGAACTCTATAAGCGGTCATAAGGCCCGACAAAGTGTTCCTAACAGTCTGCCTATGTGATCGACTAGTCATTCTCATATGGCTCCATGGCACTTGAACTTGCCATCAATCGCATCACACTCTAGTCACTTTGAGACGTCACCTCATACAAGTGACTATGGGCGAATACTATGTTAATCTGAGTTCACTTTAACGGGGTTCAATTGTCACTACAACCCGTTTGGATGTAACAATGTATAAAGAAAAGATAAATGACAAATGCGATTATGAACATGAACAAAAACAACACCTTTTTTTTCATTTCAAAATCTAATACAAACTAGGTACACGTTTAAGACCCATGGACACCATATGTCCATTGTGTTTAGCCTGCGATAAAGGCTTGGTGAGCGGATCGGCTATGTTGTCATCCGTCCCAACCTTACATATCGCAATTTCCTTTCTTTCAATGAAATCGCTAATTACATGATATTTTCTAAGTACATGTCTAGATCTATTACTAGACTTTGGCTCTTTAGCTTGGAAGATCGTCCCACTATTATCACAATAGAGAGTGATGGGATCATTGGCGGTAGGTACTACTCTTAGACCTTCCGTGAATTGCTCGATCCACACGACTTCCTTGGCGCCTTCGATCGCAATGTACTCAGCCTCTGTTGTTGAATCCGCAGTCACAGCTTCCTTAAAGCTTCTCCAGCTAACGGCACCACCATTGAGCATGAAAACGAAACCAGCTTGTGATTTCATGTCATCTCTATCCGTTTGAAAACTCGAGTCCGTGTATTTATTAACACGTAGCTCGGTGTCTCCTCCAAACACTAAGATAGAATCCTTAGTTCTTCTCAAGTACTTAAGGATGTTCTTGACGGCTATCCAGTGACTCTCACCTGGATTTCCTTGATATCTACTCGTCATGCTCAAGGCATACGAGACATCAGGACGTGTGCATATCATGGCATACATGATTGATCCAACAGCGGAAGCATAAGGGATCATCTTCATGCGTTCAACATCATGGGGTTCGGAGGGAGATTGAGTCTTGCTCAATATAGTCCCAGTTACCATAGGTCCCAAACCCCTTTTTGATTTGTCCATGCTAAACCGTCGAAGAATCTTATCAACATAAGACTCTTGACTTAGTGCCAATATCCTCTTGGATCTATCTCTATGGATCCGGATACCTAATATGCGTTGTGCCTCTTCTAAATCCTTCATTTGGAAGTGGTTACCCAACCACTTCTTAACAGAAGATAACATCGGAATATCATTTCCAATGAGTAGTATGTCATCGACATACAAGATTAGGAACACAACATTGCTCCCACTGAATTTCATGTATAAACATGGTTCCTCAACACTTCCGAGTGAAACCATTCTCTTTTATAACATGATCGAATCGATGATTCCAACTTCTAGATGCTTGCTTAAGATCATAAATGGATCTCTTAAGTTTGCACACTTTGTTAGGATTTTTAGAATCAACAAAACCTTCGGGTTGTATCATGTACACCTCCTCTTCTAAATGCTCATTTAGAAAAGCGTTTTTGACATCCATTTGCCATATTTCATAATCATGAAATGCGGCAATCGCTAACAAAATCCGTATGGATCTTAGCATGGCTACGGGGGCAAAGGTCTCATCATAATGGAGACCTTGGACTTGGGTAAATCCTTTTGCCACTAGCCTAGCTTTGTAGACATCATCATGTCCTTCTATGCCATTCTTGACTTTGAAAATCCATTTGCATTGAAGAGGTCTTGCCCCTTTAGGCAAATCCACCAAGTTCCAAACTTGGTTTTCATGCATAGAATCCATTTCAGACTTCATGGCTTCAAGCCATAAGGCGGAATTTGGACTAGAGATTGCGGTCTTGTAGGTGGCGGGCTCGTCACTTTCTAAAAGCAACACATCGAGTGTCCCATCTTCTTTGATAAGTCCCACATATCGATCGGGATGGCGAATAACACGGCCCGTTCTTCTAAGTGGAGGAGAGACAACCGCGTTAGACGACAAAGGAACATCTTCTTGCGTCTCTATCTCGGTTTGTGGCTCTTGAACTTCATCAAGTTCAAAATTTCTCCCACTCTGTCTCTTAGAAATAAAGTCAGTTTCTAAGAAGACAGCCTCACTAGACACAAACACTTTGTTTTTTTGAGGTTTGTAGAAGTAATATCCTCGAGAGGTCATGGGGTAACCTACAAAGATGCATTTTTCGGATCTTGGGGCAAGCTTGTTGTCGGTCTTTGCCTTGACGTAAGCATCACATCCCCAAATTTTCATGTAGGATAGATTAGGAACTCTTCCTTTCCACATCTCAAATGGAGTCTTTTCGGTTGCCTTTGTGGGACTATTATTCAAAGATATAATTGCAGTTTGGATTGCAAATCCCCAAAACGAGTTCGGTAACTCGGTTTGACTCATCATGGATCGAACCATATCAAGTAGGGTTCGATTTCTCCTTTCGGCAACACCATTGAGTTGTGGCGTTCCGGGTGGAGAAAGTTGTGATATAATACCACAACCTTTCAAGTGTAAATCAAATTCAAGGCTAAGATATTCTCCACCACGATCGGATCGTAGCGCTTTTACCTTTTTGTTTAATTGGTTCTCTACTTCATTTTGAAATTCCTTGAATTTCTCAAAAGCTTCACTCTTATGTTTCATTAAATAGATATACCCATATCTACTCAAGTCATCGGTGAAGGTTATGAAGTAGTCATAATTTCCTCGAGCGGTGATACTCATTGGTCCACACACATCGGTATGTATGAGTCCCAATATTTCACTTGCTCGAGTTCCTTTACCGCTAAATGGATTACGAGTCATTTTGCCAAGAAGGAAATATTCGCATGTTCCATATGATTGATAATCAAATGGTGTAATCACATTAGTCGAAATTAATCTTTTGATACGATTCTCGTTTATGTGACCTAATCGACAATGCCAAATGAACGATTCATTTGGGTCACTTGATTTGAGTTTCTTTGATTGAATGTTATAGATATCATTAGTCGGATTCGAGGTTTCTAAAATGTAAATGCCATTAATGGAAGGAGCTTGGCCTATAACCAAGTCGTTCCTTGAAATAGTACAACGATTGTTCTTAATGACAAAACAAAATCCGTCCATGTCTAACATAGCGATAAAAATAATGTTTTTAGAAAGTGTAGGCACATAAAAACAATTATGTAAATACAACTCAAATCCATTAGGCAAAGCTAATACATAAGTTCCTTTGGATTCGGCCGCTACTCGAGCTCCATTTCCAAGGCGTAGATCCACATCTCCTTTGCTAAGCCTCTTCACGTCTCTTAAAACCTGTAAATGATTACAAAGGTGAGAACCACAACCGGTATCCAGTACCCATGTCATAGTGGAAGTATAATTTATATCAATAACATAAATTTCCTTAGGAATTTTACCTTTTGGAACGATGATTCCTTCCCTTATATTTCGCAAATATACGGGACAATTCCTAAGCCAATGTCCCATGCCATAGCAATAATGGCACTCATCTTCAACTTGCTTGAAGTTTTTCCCTTTCTTTCCCTTCTTCTTAAACTTTTTGCCCTTAGAAGCAAGAGCTTGTTTGCTTGAGCTCCCACTAGTTTCGGCATCCTTCTCTTCCAAAGACAAAGATCCTATAGATTTTATGAGGCGGTCTTCCTGAGACCGGCTCACAAGAGATCTAGTAGTAGTAGGTGGTCTAGAAGAAGTGATGAAGTTAAGGTTTCCATCCGAACCTATCCCAAAATGAAGTTCTCTAGTAGTGTCGAAATCATTGTTGAAGCAAACGTCGTCAAAAACATTGTGGCAAGACTCAATAGTTATCGGTGTAGTAGCGTTTGATGGATTCATTGTAATGAACTACAAGTATGGAGGAAAAGGAAATATTAACATTTGTCTTTTTAAATCATACTTGTAAATATTTCAACAAGATATGAATACATTTATATAGTGACCTCTACCGAACTATTATAAATGATTCCGAGATCCAAATTCATATTAACTTGGACACGGGGTAGCCGATGGAACCCTTATCAATATAACTCGGTGGACTAACTCTTTAATCGATTCTACTTTTAGAACTCTCGGTCGATAAAATTACTCTAATATTTATCTATAGCCCGGAACACATGCGACTACGGTCACGAATACTTCCGTTGAGGTCAATCCAAATTTCAAATAAATGTGTCCATGATCCAAATTCACATTAACTTGGGCACGGGGTAGCCGATGAAACCCTCATCAACATGAATTCGGTGGATAGACATTTATCACCCACTTCCCCTACGTAACAAGGTTTGTACCTCGGGGTGGCCGAGTGCACTCCCTCGCGAAATAGGTTTTCATGGTTTCTACTTTTTGGTAAGGCTAAGTCTCAATTGTTTATTTTTAGCGAGAGGTCATGTCAATTTATTATCTATCACGTTTTAAGTGAACTAAAGCGGTGAACTACGATAATTGTAATTGACACGGTCGATATACTCGATTAAAAGATGATGCATGTTTTAGTAATGGCGATTTAGCAATGCATGCAACATATAAATAAAATGCAAAGCATAAAAATCCTAGTATGGCCTTCCTAAAATAGTAAATCTTATAAACTATTACAAATTCGGAAACCAACTCCTTTGGTCCCTTGAACTTCGGTCTTGGCACGCATCTCGAGGTAACACCGTCTTTAATGGATCGCCTTTTCGAGTGGCACCGTCTTCAAGGAACTCTGGAATAAATAAATTACATAATAAATTACATAATTTCCTATTATACATTTGTAATTAAAATAAAATAAATCTATTAAATTACAAAACGGTGATACGAGATCACAATAAATTACAACCGAATCGATATTCCCATACATTTCGGGTAATATCAATTAAAACTAAGGCCATACTAAGTAAAATTACATAATTCAAAATTATATAAAAATAAAAATAAAATTATGACAATCATAAATAAAATGCGGCATTCTAATATGTATGAACATGCCCAATTTTATGCTAAATCGCCTTTAAGGAGCCAATATCGTATATTAATCGGTTTTTACGGATTTGCGTGATTTAACCTTTTATAATCTCAATAATTACATAAATTCATATTTATGTACAAGTTAATTACCCTAACCAACTTAGGACTCAAAATTAGTCTCCACTAACATATTGACAATAATTAACTTATATTTCTTATAATTGTTCATAAATGGACTCAAAAAAACAAAATTATGTCATAAACTTCAAATAAATCATAAAAATTTCAAATAAATTCAAAATTTGAAATTTAAACTCATGAACATTATGGAAAAGTACCATGACACTCATAATGCTCAAAAACATAGGTTAAAATTTCAAAATTGATTGAAAAAAACAATGTTGCGGTTTATCCGATTTATCAATTATTACCATAAAAATATGAGAAAAATTATTTTTATTAACTTTTCACTTTTAGATCTGAAATATGTGATAAAATGCAACATGTGACGTTTTTCCTTAGTCATGAAGTATGTTTTAGCAATTTCTACTAATTAAAGTCACTATTTATGTGATTTTTCATCAAAAATTCATAAATCATGCATAAAAACTTCATTATAGCCAAATATTTTACACAAATCTTGTAAAATTGCATGTGACAACATACTAAATTTCTATGACCAGATTCGAAATATAACTCATATTAACCTATTTTCTCATTTAAATACGATTTTAACTTGAAAAATCCATATTTCGAGCATAACAACTCATATTATTATGACAATTTACAGGCCATCCGTAGATAATATATGGGAAAACATATCCGAAAATAACCAGAAAAATCGAAGTTTAGCTATTTTTCGTCCAAAATTGACATTTTTATCATAAAAATCACATTTTAATGCCATTATTATATAAAATGAACAATAAAATCCATAAATAAACCCAAAAATCCTAAAAACATTTTAGGACCAGAAACTTTAACATGCAAATAAATTTCGTGATATATCATAATAAACACAAATTTATAAGTTTTGTTTGTTAATCGTATAACTCGGAAAAACAATAACCGATTTGCATGCAAACAACCTAAGGCTCATGATACCGCTTGTTAGAAATCTATATCTCATTACTTTACATATTCATATATGTTACAATTAATTTAGTCATAAAATTAAATACAAATCTTATGCATGCAAACTAAAAAGATAAGTGAAGAAATCGTTTTCCTTACTATGAATTTCGGATCAAAGGGCACAAATAAGATCTCCTTCTTACTTGTTCTTGAGCTTTCCTTATATGGATGAACAAAGATTCAAGCTTAGAATCTCTCCCAAAGATGAATACCCAAGATAACCTCTTAAAAGACTAATATTATTATTACTAGAACAATACTAATCTTAATAAAATTGACCCAAAATATTGTTGGTACTCTTGTTTATTCGGCCAAGAGTAAGGAGGAATTTTGGAGTTTTCCTCTCTTTTGTTTTTCTTAAGATGTTTAGAGAGAAAGGCTATTTCTTACACTAGAAATTAGAAGAGTATGAATGAATAATGAAAAATAACCCATTTGATTCTCATAGAGGGGGAAAACCGGTGGGTGTGGGAAGGGTGCCCTATGCATGGGCTTGATTCTCTAACCAAGAATATAGGCATGCAAGGCTAGGTGTAGGTTTTATAATTATGTTTTCCACTTATAAATAATCAACACAATTTTTAAACTAATACACTCTCCATTTCGGTACACACACATAAAATGGATGAGTCCATTTTATTTGTGATTTTGTCAATATGTCACATCTGACACATTACATGACATCTTATAATTAAAATGTATTTTTAACAATTAAAAATCAACATATTAATAAAATATGTCATTTATAAAAATAACATAGTAATTCACAATTACTTGTACCAAAATGGTTTACCAATTTATAAATCACAACATCTTGTATTTATAATAAATTATTCATTTAGTTTCAATTGTTTCCGTAAACAATAATTTCATCTAAGTAATAAAACAATTCGATCACTTAGACCGTATCTTATTTAATCAAATTATAATGAGACACGTAAATATTACTTCCAAAATCGTCCGTCAATTTTAAGTAATTTAATTAACTCGTATCGTCATACGATCAATTAAATATTCAATTAAGAGTGTTACCCTTTAGGTATGACCTAAAGGGATCAACTGATCACTACCGTCGCACGACAGTAATGTCAAACTCTAGTCAGCCAATCATTACCGATATGTATGGACCAGTTGACTGTAAAATATTACATCCCACATGTATTCTTAACATGAGATTTAAACATGTGATCATCATGATCAACAGTTGTGATCGCATTATTGTCGGAGGACACATATTCCAACACCTTTTTCCAAAAAAAAAATAATAATAAAAAAAAATTCATGAATTAACTTGCTTTGAATACAAGATTCGCATAGACCAAAAGATTCCCAATCAAATGGTTTGGGAGACTAGTCAAAACTAGTTTCTAAATGTGATTTTCAATCAAGAATTGAGAAAGGATTGTGGTCACCAACTTAAGTCTTGTATATATGACATTTTATTTCTAGTTTAAATATAATTATCTTGATTTATATGGTCTCACCATAAACTTAATCGTGGTATATTAGGGCACAACGCTTGTTTTAATTGCATAATAGAGAAACCCTTTTGCGGTTTTCTACAAAAACTTGAATTATATTCTTATTTAGAGTTAGTGTACATCATAACAATTATTGAGGTACATTTCTAAATACAAAACTAAAACGAGTACACTATAACACTTATATGTCCATGGATGAAATGACAGCTACCGTAGTTGCATTCATATAAATTTCTGAATTTATTCTTGCTTGTCGTCACACGATAATGCCAAATATTATGACGAAATCCACAAATTTGTATCAAATACTCATGATGTAGTAATTGGCAAGAATGCAATGTCAATGTCATAGATATTCAGGAAGGAATATGTTGGAGTCACATGACCAACTTGTAACACCCCCATTTATTTGGGGAGCCTTTAGCTAGACATTCCCAAATAAATAAGACTGTTACCATCTCGGTTTCCCGAGGTAGTGAATAACAAAGTACAACAATACCAAAGTACTTTAATTTATAACTTAGCGATTACATGTTTACTACAAATTTAACTAACTAAAACTTAATATAAAATAATTACAACTTGCAGCGGAAATAAATAAAGTGATACAATTGTTCTATGTGATCTAGACTTCAACTATGGTCCAAGTCGAGCTCTCATCCCAATGCTCCCGAGTCAGCTACTCTTTAGTACCTGTCAAATCTGCTCCCCATAAAACGGTTCTTCGTAGGTGTTCACGAATACACTGTCAACCACGAGGTTGAGTAGGATAATCACACAACATTAAAATACAAACTTAACAGATGTAACACGTGGAATAAATACCACCACCAATTCCCATCATAACCACACTAGTCGTCCCGGTCCGTGACCGAGGCTCCACCACACCGTCGTCCCGCCAACTCCTGGCCCGGGGATAAGCACAAATGTCGTCCCAGTCCGAGACTGAGGATAATCTCATAACTCATTGTCGTCCCAGTCCGAGACTGAGGATAATCTCATAACAATCTCATGGCCCGCAATATAAACACAAATGTCGTCTCAGTCCGCGACTGAGGATAACCGATAAAATAGTATGCCAATACGAATAATCCAATCCAATAATAAACAACCACAATAATCCAATAATAATAATTTACGCATCCAGTCAGTCCCACAAAAGAAAACGAGTTGAGTAGTTATCCTACCTCGAAAGCAAGAACTCCAATTACGCAATCCAATTAGTAGAAATCCAATATAAGCTTCTCAACAATACCGTCACCTAATCATAAATAATTATAATTCAATTCAATTATTTATTTATTTAATTATTCAAACTAATTATTTATTATAATTATTAAAGGTTTACGATAATTAAAAACCCGCTTACAAAACAAACCCGAGTCACCCGAATAACCAATTAAAACCGTCACCAAAACACTCAACAACACCCAATACACGGTTTAGAAACCGTGACCAACACCCATGCAATTAACCCATGAACCACCCATAAAAACCCGTCCTAAACTCCCATTCCCGACAACCACCAAGCTTACCACCAGACCCCACCGTGACTATCCACTGCCGCCAACCCAGACACACCCCAAACACCAGCCCCAGCCATCACACACGGCCACACGATCTCGCCCTAACCATCCACTCCCTAAATATAAAGACACAACAACACCCTACACCACCTCGCAACTCGCCTTACCACGGCCGCTACGCTGCCCCATACCACCCACGACCACCACCATTGTCACCTATGACACATGTTGGTTATATAGGTGCCATCCACTTACCCTAATCGCAACCACACCAGTCACAGCAGCCGCCTTAAAACTGTCACGACAATTCTCCCTGTTTTCCTCTGTTTCGCGTTTTCCAGGCCACCACCCGCAAAAACCACCACCTGACGCCACGACAACACCACCAACATGGTCGACTAACTACCCCCGTCACAACCCCACCTTACCCAGGTCAAGTCTCGGCCATTAGAGGGTTCAATTACCTATTACAATCACCCACGACCTAACCCGCATCACCCCCTGACCATCCACTTTTAGCTACCCCAAAAACCACCCTAGAAAGGTCCACGTCGGTCAAATAAGGTCAGGTCAGAATCTCGGCAGTCCAAGGTTGCTTTAGGTCTAAATCTCGAGTCCTATGGTGGTCTATAGAGGTCATACGGTCGTCTTAAAGATGATTGCACAAACATGTATAAAACCGATTTAGGATGAGTAATTACCTCGAGTCGATTAATTGGTTTTTGTTAATTCCTTCTTCTTCCGTCTCCTAAAGCTCCTCTTCTTAATTTGTGATTTATTTCTCAGATTTAAGGTGGTATTTATAGTGTAGGATTATAGAGAATACAAGATCAATTAAGAAACTATTATAACTTACCTTATTCTAATTAGTATAGGAATTGCCATTATTATAATCTTACCATTATATTATTATTATTATTATTATTATTATTATTATTATTATTATTATTATTATTATTATTATTATTATTATTATTATTATTATTATTATTATTATTATTACATATGTTAATCTTACCATAAATAGGATTTCCTCATACAATATTTACTAATTTATTATTGCCATAACTTTATTATTATTATTATTATTATTATTATTGATATAATTATTATTACTTTTATATATTATTATTCCCATATTATATTATTATTAATTCCCGATACAAATCCCGATTATACTCATACCAACTTAATAAGTTTCGGTCCAATAAACAATAGCACACGGCCTATATTATACTAGCTAAACCCAATTCCCGACTTGTACACTTAATTTATTATTTGATTAACGTCTTACTTGTATTTATTATTAGAAATGTCATTTAATCAATTATTAAATTACATTAATTATTCTTATAAATTATTATTAAAATACGGGGTATTACAGTCTTACCCCCTTAAAATGAACTTCGTCCCGAAGTTCGCCCACAACTACTACCACAACACTCATAGACATTCTCATAACTAAGCATCATCCAACAGAATTATGCATTTGACGATTATTATTCACGCTAATCTTATCACAAGGTAACACAACAATAACTCAAAACATTCATAGTATTACATTCCTTCCCCCTAAAAATAAACTTCGTCCTCGAAGTTCAGAATATCAAACAATAGGAACAAACAATTCACTGTTGTAACGTCACAAAATATTAAAACACACATTGTAACCCAAAACAACTATTATTTCTAACACAACACCAATTAATGGTTAAATGAATAACAAAATCTTTGATTTACTAGCAAAATCACATCATATAGGATATTTGATCTAATCTTTTTTTTTTAAATTTCAACTTCTTACTTTTGCTGTTGGCGAATACATTACCAAGATAAATAATAATCTATAACAAAATACGCATAATTGTTTAGTTTAGTCTTTTCTTCATAATGATATCTAACTTAGACATGGATGCATTTAAAGTGAACATATATATAGGCTTTGGAAAACACGTTCCGCATATCACTAGACATGTTATTCTACTTCACAAAATTACAACATCAAAATGCCAAGGTGAAAGAAATAAGAAACAATTCTTTAGAAATTTTAGCACAACTTATATTTTCAAAGATAAGGAAAACATGTTACAACTTCCAAAAATCATAGATAAATAATAACGTAATTACTTCTTGAGAACTTATACTTTTTAAAAAATACAGAGAGTTAGTAAACCATGAGAAAAAAGAATCAAGTCAAAAACTCATAGGATCGA
Source organism: Silene latifolia (assembly GCF_048544455.1). Lineage (NCBI taxonomy): Eukaryota > Viridiplantae > Streptophyta > Magnoliopsida > Caryophyllales > Caryophyllaceae > Silene > Silene latifolia. The sequence continues at coordinate 84,363,295 of NC_133528.1, forward strand.
TTTATAATGCATTTTACAAACTACTTGGTTGAAACAGAAACTTTACAGCAACTTGTCAGAAACTTAGGTCAACTTGTAAAAATCACCATAAATTGTCTAAAATTTAAATTGCGACATGGCTTATCAATTTGGAAACTTACATGAGTGTATTAAACAGCAGAGGTAGAATTATAACAAATCATTATGTAGTTTTTAAATGGAAAATTTCACAAAAACATGGCGCGGAAGCAACACTGTACAGGAATATTTAGACCACTGCCCACTAAAATATTTATTACTCCTAAACCGTATATTATTTGAATATGAGACCAGTGGCATATGAAAGCTAACTAACAAGGGTATCACACATAAAAATCTTGTATAAGAATTTTAAACACACAGTAAATTACAGCCAAAACAATCAAGGGTAAAAATCTTGTGAAATCAACCAAAATCGCATTCTTCACAATTCCACGCAACAATTAATACTTCACATGCTTAATCATATTCACTTCTTTCACATACATTCCCACATACTTCCTCATATCAACATGCTTAAAATAACGCTTAAAAGAAATCATATCACACCCCTCCTCCGTAAAATAAGGTTACGCCCCCGTAACCGCAACCATTAATGACAACAATACGCAACCAAGACAAACAAAATTCCTAAGAGAAATATACTATATTCATTTTAAATTACCCCATGCTCTCAAGTATTCACTCAAGGTTCCCGGTTCAAAACTGGAAGGGCCAAGGTACGAATTAAGGCTAGCTTCTTAACCGCACTAAGAGGGGCTCCTAACAGTTTCTACCCGGGGTTCATTTTATATAGACACATCCTAAGTTCATTATTATTCATTGGTTAGGCCTGAGGATCGTTTTGCTCTGATACCACTTTGTAACACCACCATTTATTCGGGAGCCTTTAGCTAGACATTCCCAAATAAATAAGACTGGTACCATCTCGGTTTCCGAGGTAGTGAATAACAAAGTACAACAATACCAAAGTACTTTAATTTATAACTTAGCGATTACATGTTTACTACAAATTTAACTAACTAAAACTTAATATAAAATAATTACAACTTGCAGCGGAAATAAATAAAGTGATATAATTGTTCTATGTGATCTAGACTTCAACTATGGTCCAAGTCGAGCTCTCATCCCAATGCTCCCGAGTCAGCTACTCTTTAGTACCTGTCAAATCTGCTCCCCATAAAACGGTTCACCGCAGGTGTTCACGAATACACTGTCAACCACGAGGTTGAGTAGGATAATCACACAACATTAAAATACAAACTTAACAGATGTAACACGTGGAATAAATACCACCACCAATTCCCATCATAACCACACTAGTCGTCCCGGTCCGTGACCAAGGCTCCACCACACCGTCGTCCCGCCAACTCCTGGCCCGGGGATAAGCACAAATGTCGTCCCAGTCCGAGACTGAGGATAATCTCATAACTCATTGTCGTCCCAGTCCGAGACTGAGGATAATCTCATAACAATCTCATGGCCCGCAATATAAACACAAATCTCGTCTCAGTCCGCGACTGAGGATAACCGATAAAATAGTATGCCAATACGAATAATCCAATCCAATAATAAACAACCACAATAATCCAACAATAATAATTTACGCATCCAGTCAGTCCCACAAAAGAAAACGAGTTGAGTAGTTATCCTACCTCGAAAGCAAGAACTCCAATTACGCAATCTAATTAGTAGAAATCCAATATAAGCTTCTCAACAATACCGTCACCTAATCATAAATAATTATAATTCAATTCAATTATTTATTTATTTAATTATTCAAACTAATTATTTATTATAATTATTAAAGGTTTACGATAATTAAAAACCCGCTTACAAAACAAACCCGAGTCACCCGAATAACCAATTAAAACCGTCACCAAAACACTCAATAATACCCAATACACGGTTTAGAAACCGTGACCAACACTCATGTAATTAACCCATGAACCACCCATAAAAACCCGTCCTAAACTCCCATTCCCGACAACCACCAAGCTTACCACCAGACCCCACCGTGACTACCCACTGCCGCCAACCCAGACACACCCCAAACACCAGCCCCAGCCACCACACACGGCCACACGATCTCGCCCTAACCATCCACTCCCTAAATATAAAGACATAACAACACCCTACACCACCTCGCAACTCGCCTTACCACGGCCGCTACGCTGCCCCATACCACCCACGACTACCACCACTGTCACCTATGACACACGTTGGTTATATAGGTGCCATCCACTTACCCTAATCGCAACCACACCAGTCACAGTAGCCGCCTTAAAACTGTCACGACAATTCTCCCTGTTTTCCTCTGTTTCGCATTTTCCAGGCCACCACCTGACGCCACGACAACACCACCAACATGGTCGACTAACTGCCCCCGTCACAACCCCACCTTACCCAGGTCAAGTCTCGGCCATTAGAGGGTTCAATTACCCACTACAATCACTCACGACCTAACCCGCATCACCCCCTGACCAGCCACCTTTTGCCACCCCAAAAACCACCCTAGAAAGGTCCACGTCGGTCAAATAAGGTCAGGTCAGAATCTCGGCAGTCCAAGGTTGCTTTAGGTCCAAATCTCGAGTCCTATGGTGGTCTATAGAGGTCATACGGTCGTCTTAAAGATGATTGCACAAACATGTATAAAACCGATTTAGGATGAGTAATTACCTCGAGTCGATTAATTAGTTTTTGTTAATTCCTTCTTCTTCCGTCTCCTAAAGCTCCTCTTCTTAATTTGTGATTTATTTCTCAGATTTAAGGTGGTATTTATAGTGTAGGATTATAGAGAATACAAGATCAATTAAGAAACTATTATAACTTACCTTATTCTAATTAGTATAGGAATTGCCATTATTATAATCTTACCATTATATTATTATTATTATTATTATTATTATTATTATTATTATTATTATTATTATTATTATTATTATTATTATTATTACATATGTTAATCTTACCATAAATAGGATTTCCTCATACAATATTTACTAATTTATTATTGCCATAACTTTATTATTATTATTATTATTATTGATATAATTATTATTACCTTTATATATTATTATTCCCATATTATATTATTATTAATTCCCGATACAAATCCCGATTATACTCATACCAACTTAATAAGTTTCGGTCCAATAAACAATAGCACACGGCCCATATTATACTAACTAAACCCAATTCCCGACTTGTACACTTAATTTATTATTTGATTAACGTCTTACTTGTATTTATTATTAGAAATGTCATTTAATCAATTATTAAATTACATTAATTATTCTTATAAATTATTATTAAAATACGGGGTATTACACAACTTCCTAGATCTTTACTTATTTGGGGTATGTATCTATTTTAGTGTCTTCTCTTTCGAGCCTAGTTCTATCCTTAACAATTAAAATAGGAACTTTACTTCTTATTGCTCCCACTCACTTCAAGAATTTCTACCTGATGAAGACTTATCTTCATATAAATTCCTAGTTAATCCTTCACAAGGATGAACTCTATCGTGGTATTTGGTCAATCAAAATTTCTAACAAATCAATTTACCAATTTAACATTGTCATATTCTTAACAACTTAAGTGCTTGATGACAAGTGTTTAGGTTGAGCAATAAGACTTTTGAACCAAGGATGCATAGAAGATATAATCAAAACATATTTTGACTAATGATTACCTCTAGTCATATTTCTTCACAAGAAATCATACATAGGTATGTTAGGAATTTTAAGATACTAATCTTATATGACATAGGACAACTCCTATGGAGTTCTATGGAATAGAACGATTCCTATGGAGCTAGTCCACAATCTATGATACGGTTCATTGTTAGAAAGATATACTTTGTCATTAGCAATAGTGGTTTGGCGGAGACTCGTGTTACAATCGAATGATATCGCATATGAGTAGGAGTAATGAAATAGAACAACATTAAAAAACAACGAAATAGTGGGAAAAAACAACATTCATCGTAATATATAAAACATTTAAGTATGTTTTAGCATTTATATAATGACCTTCACCCAATTATATAAACGATTCCGAGACCCAAAATTCTTATTAAATATTGGATGTGAGCCTACGGGCCCTCTACACCTCTTGCTAATATAATCTTGGTGGGTTAACCCTTTTAACCGATTCTACAATTAGAACTCTCGGTCGATGAATTTACGTTAAGTTCATCTTAAGCCCGAACTTATTGGGACAACGGTCCCTCTAATACTTTCGTTGAGATCAACCAAATTTCGAAGTGTAATAACATTTTATTACCCCACTTACCCAACGTCAATAGAGAGCACCCCAAAAAATCGTATTGTACCCCTTGTGAAATTGAGATTCATGGGTTCCTACTATTTGGTAAGGCTAAGTCTCAATCTTTTAAAATGAAGGTCTTGTCAATTTATTATCTATCAAATTTAAGTGAACTAAATTTTCGAACTAACGATAATTATAATTGACACGGTCGAATACTCGATATGATATGCATGTGTTGTTAATGGCGATTTGGCAATGCATGCAACATATAATGAAAAATGCATAAGCAATAAATAAACTTCCTAGTATGGCCTTCCTAAAATAGAAAATCTAATATTCTATTTACAAATTCGGAAACCAACTCATTTGGTCCCTTGAACTTCATGTGACACGCCTCCCAAGGAAAACACCGTCTTGACCGGAACTCCTTTCTGAATGGCTCCGTCTTTAAGAAACTCCGGAATTAAAAATAATAATAAAAATACATAGCTATTCCTATTATACATTTGTAATAAAAATTTAAATCTATAAAATTACAAAACGGTGATGCGAAATCACATTAAAATTACAACCAAATCGATATTCCCTTTCATTACGGGTAATACCAATTAAAAACTAAGGCCATACTAAGATAAAAATTAAATAATTCAAAATTATATAAATAAAATATGACATTCATCAATGAAAAATGCAGCATTATTATATGATCTAACATGCCAAATTAATGTGCCAAATCGCCCTATTTATACCTAATATCGTATATAATCCGGTTTTATGGAAATGCGTGATAATAACTTATTAAAATCACAAATCAATACTTAAATCAATTTTAAGCCTAAGTTAATTATCCTACTCTTTTAGGACTCAAAAATTAGTCTTCACCAAATTTTTGACTATAATTCAACTTGGTTTTTCAATTATTGCTTATTAAACTTCTTATAATCATAACAATTATGAAATAATTCCCAATTAATCATAAAAAATTGGAAAAATTCGAAATCACATTTTTGTAAATACTGGAATATTACCAAGATTCCAAAAACTCAAGAAACGTTGCCCACACAATATTTATAATTTATTTCATTAATAAATCGTGTAAATCATAACTTTTACCATTTAATTCCAAATTAAACATAAAAATTGTGGAAAAATAAAAATCAAAATTTTGACCATTCTTAAATAATTTCCAAAACCTGGAAATGGCGAAATTTCAACCAAAATTTCGAATTAATTTTTATGACTAATAAAGTTGCCCTTTTATCGATTTTAACACATAAAAAATAATAAACATACCAAATCAATCAAAATTAATCATGCAACTTTAGATCTGATATTCATATCATATCTACAACATTAGGGAAAAATTTCATGCCATAAAATTTATTTTAGCTTTTTTGCTAAAAATAGTCACTATTTATATCATTTTAACCATTAAAATTATAAATCATGCATAATAAATCACATTTATCTAAAATTTTATATACAATCTGTAAAATATGCATGTGACATCATATTAAAATTTCATGGCCTATTTCGAAGTTTAACTATTTTAGTCATTTAACCTCTATTTTTAACATTTTTATCTCATAAAAATCATAAATCATGCAATATTAATCATATTAATACGAAATTTTACATAAAATAATAAAATATGCATGTGAGGTCATACTAAAAAATCATGGCCAGTAGTGAAGTTTAACTATTTTTAGTGAATAAAAGTTCATTTTACTCAATAAAATGTAATTATTTCACTAAAAATTATTAAAATAAGCAATAATCATCCATAAATCATCAATATGACCTAAAAACATTTTAGAACCAGAATGTATAACATGCAAAAAATTTCGTGGCTTTTATCCTTATAAATCACAAAATATCTAGTTTTGATTAAGTTACATTTAACTCGAAAAAACCAATCCGATTATTCATGCAACACCAAAGCTCTTGATGCCAACTGTTAGGTTCATAAACCCCTTATTAGACTCATCTAATAATTTTATAAAATAACCAAGTGGTGTTAGTCCAATGGTAGCCGGGTTAAACCTTAAAGCTTGCAGAAATGCAGGAGTTGAGAGGTCCCGGGTTCGACTACCAGCTGGGGCGATGATCACTTGGCCACTGCAGCCCCCGAAAGGGGTGGCTTACATGGTCCATGTGGTGGTGCGGGAATACATGGGCCCGGGGGGATTCAACCCCCTCGTCATAAAAAAATAATAATATAATTTTATAAAATACCCATAATATATATTTATGTGGATCTAGTGCATGCATAACAAAATAATGGAAAAAAAATAAGAAAATCGAGTTTTCTTACATTGTAAATGTACCGGATTTTGGACACAGGTAAGGTCTCCTACCTTCACTTGTTCTTGAGCTTAATACATTAGAATGATCCTCCATAAACTCAAACTTTCAAATTAGAAAGTCTCCTCTTGAATGCACCCAAAACAATCCCTTAAATCTAATAATAATATTAACTAGATGTTATTATTAGATTCCTTAAAATATATTCTATATTATTTATTACTACTTCTAGTAATGTAATATGTAATATATGAATGAACAATTTTTATGACTAAAACAAAATGTTAGAGTGGTAGCCGGGTTAAACCTTGAAGCTTGCAGAAATGCAGAAGATGAGAGGTCCCGGGTTCGACTACCAGCTAGGGCGATGTTCACTTGGCCACTGCAGCCCCCGAAGGGGCTGGCTGACATGGTCCATGTGGTGGTGCGGGAATGCATGGGCCCGAGGGGATTCAACTCCCTCGTCACCAAAAAAAAAATGTTAGAGAGATGGAGGAGAAAAAGCATACATACATACTTTATGCATGAGATTGGAATAAATGAATAAGACACAAGCCCTTATTTTGAGCCAAGGGGGGCCGGGTAGGGTGAGAGGAAAAGGGCCGTTGCATGGCTTTGGTCTTACCCATAAAATGTAGGGTAAAGGCTAGTTAGTGTAGGTAATCATTATGTTTATTTTATCATAAAATAAAACATTCACTAACTCCTTAATTCCTCTATTTTTCGGTCCACCCATAAAATGGACATCCATTTTATGTTTGTTAACTTGTCATTTAAAATATGCTAGGTCATGTGTCACACACCATGTCCATATGTATTTTAATGCATATTTAACCCCTTAAACATCATTTTATAACAAATAAATTACTTGTGACAAAATAACTAGTAATACATGATTACCATTATTAAAATGGGTCATATAAATATAATTCACAACATTTTGCAATTATAATTATTCAATCATTCTTAATTTAATTGTTTCACAAACAATAATGAATTTTAGTAATAAAATCTTTTAATTACTAAAATAAATCTTATTTAATCAAATTACAATAAGATACAAAAATTCTCACTCACAAATGAATTGTTCAGATTTAAGGAATTGATTAACTTGTATCGACATGCAATTAATCAACTTATCTATTAAGGGAATTGTCCTATAGGTGTGACCTTAAGGGATCAACTGATCACCACCGTCAAACGACAGTAATGTCAAACTCTAGTTAGCCAATCATTACCGATTAATGTTGATCAGTTGACTATATAATGAATCATCCCTTACGTATTCTTATTATGAGATTTAATTATGATTTTTAATCATGTGATCGCACTATTGTTGAGGACACTTAGTCCAACAGTCAGACACTTGGCCATGAACTCGGACACATCCCTCTTCATATTAGGCCACCAAAACGTTTTCTTGAGGTCCTTATTAAATGGGTCGGACATGAACACGAGCTTTTCTAAACGGGCCAACCCGCCCGGCCCACTAAAAGTATAAGATAATAAATTTCAATTTATTTGGGTATATTAATTGTTTTAAATAATTTTTTTTTAATGAACGAAAATAAAAGCATATTTTTATTTAATAAATTCGAACCTAAATCGTTGTCTTTCCAAAAATTTCCATGCTAATTAAAATTTGATTGTCTTTCCAATAGGGTCATATATTCAAAACACCACTAATTACCGTGTATTACAAGTTGAAATAATGTATACATAGTGTGTTCAGAGGGGCACTAAGATGTTTGAACTGGTTACCAATTTGAAGGCTATGAAGCCTTGTCTGAAATCCCTGAATAAAGAACAGTTCTCAGATATAGAGATGAATGCAGAGATTGCCCTACCAAGCTCACTAAGATTCAGCAGTCTCTGGGGGTGAATCCTCTTGATGCAGATCTTATACATCAAGAATGTGAGACTAGAGCAGTTTATCAACAATTAGCTGATGCTCAACTCAATTTTTTACAACAGAAACCTAAAATGAAATGGACTGCAGAAGAGGATGTTAATACCTCTTTATTCCATGGCATTCTGAAGACTAGAAGGAGACAGAATCAGATTGTCCAAATAGAAGACCAACAGGGTAATCACCATGATGATAAGCAAGGTATCCACGATAGCTTCATCCAGTTCTATACACAGCTTCTTGGCCAAACTAATGCAACCACTACAGTTAGTCCCAGGGTGATGGAACATGGCAATAAATGTGAGGAGTGCCATGTTCAATTGCTTTTGGCACCTGTTACTGATGATGAGATCAAAAAGATTTTGTTTAGCATTCCAAACGAGAAAGACCCTAGGCCAGATGGGTACTCCAGTCAGTTTTTTAAAGCTAGCTGGGACACTGTGGGTAAAGATGTTTGTGATGCAGTCCAGGAATTTTTCAGGAATGGCAAGCTCCTGAAGCAATTGAATGCTACAAATATTACCTTAATTCCTAAAGTTCCTCATCCTACCACAGTTACGCAATTTAGTCCAATTGCATGTTGTAATGTTGTGTATAAATGCATTTCCAAATTGCTCTATGCAAGATTGGCCTTGGTCCTTCCTCATCTGATATCAGTAACACAGGGTGGTTTTATTCATGGCAGGAGTATAATGAAGAATATTCTCATATGTCAGGACCTGATCAAGCTCTATGGTAGGAAGTCTGCTTCACCTAGGTGCCTGTTTAAAATGGACCTACAGAAGGCATATGACTCTGTGGAATGGAGCTTCTTATTTCAGATGCTACAGGAACTGAACATCCCAAGTTCTTTCACTAATCTTATCAGGGAATGTGTCACCACAGCCTCATATACTCTTAATCTTAATGGGGATAGTTTTGGCTGGTTCAAAGGACAAACGGGCTTGAGACAGGGAGATCCTTTATCACCTCTCTTATTCACTATTTGTATGGAGTACCTTACAAGGCTTCTGGCTTATACTACATCTACCATGAACTTCAAATTTTACCCTCTGTGTAAGCCTATGAAACTGAGCAGGTTGATGTTTGCAGATGACATGCTGCTTTTCTGCAAGGGAGATGTTGAATCCATCATGATCTTGCTTAGAACCTTCTCTACCTTCTCTCAGGCCTCAGGACTAAGGATGAGTAGAGGCAAATCAAATGTCTATTTCAATGGAGTGAGCAATGAGATTAGAAGGGAGATTGTTCAGGTGTCTGGGTGTATTGAGGGATAGTTACCTTTTAAATGTCTTGGTGTGCCAATCAAGCCTGCTAAACTGTCCATAAAAGATTGCCAACCTTTGATTGATAAGGTTTTGGAAAGAATTAGGATGTTAGGGACCAAGAAGCTTTCATATGCAGGGAGACTGGTGTTGATAAAAGCTATGTATAAAACCTTGCATTCCTACTGGGCATCTATATTCATCATTCCTAAGGCTGTCCTAACTAAGATTGAAGCTATCTGCAGGAATTTCCTTTGGGATAGAGGGACTAAATATACAAGAACTCCAACTGTGGCTTGGGCTAAGATATGCACTGATCAGAAGAGGGGAGGTCTTGGATTAAGAATGGACAGCATCTGGAATAAGGCAGCTATTGGGAAGCTGGTATGGTGGGTACATTCTCATCCATCCAAATTATGGGTTCAATGGGTGCACAATATCTACCTGAAAGGAGTGACATAGGAGGACTACACCCCTCCAAATGAGGCTAGTTGGACTTGGAAGAAAGTGTGTAAAATTAGGAAGGAATTACAAGAGGCTTATGACCAGAATGAATGGACTTGTGTACTAGGCAAAGAGTATACAATTAAAAAAGGTTATAACTGGCTCAGTCCTGTCATTCCAGAAGTGGAGTGGCATCATCTTATATGGACCAAATGGTCTATCCCCAAACATAGTTTCATTGCCTGGCTGTATTACCATCAGGGTTTTAATACTAAGGGGAAGCTTTACATGCTAGGTATCAGTCCTGATAGCACCTGCTGCATCTGTGCTCAAGAGGAAGAAACTAGCCAGCATCTGTTCTTTCAATGCCAGTACAACAGGAAGGTAATTCAGTGTCTTCAGGCTTGGACTGGTGTGCAGTTTTCAACTGATAATATCCAGAACTGGAGGCAACACAGGAGATTTACCAGACTAAAAACTGGGACTCTGAATAGCATCATCAATTCTTCAATGTACCATATATGGATGCAGCGCAATGGGAGCAGGCATGAGTTCAAGTTAATCAGTCCTAGTAGATGTGCTGCCATGATTCAGGGTGATATTAGAGCTCGCATTCAACAGCAGGCAAGGGGCATCATGTCAAGAAAATATAGGCAGTGGCTTGAGAAACTAATGTAATTATTTTTGATAGTTTGTTTTGTGGTAGGAATTTGTTGAGTTGATCAGCTTGCTAGCTCACAAACTGCTGATGTATGTGGTACTACCGTTTTCTTAATATATTTTTACATTTTACCAAAAAAAAAAAAAATTAATGTATACATCCAATCTTTACCTCTATCCTTATATGTATTCCTTCACTATCCATTTATATTATACATATAACTTCAAATTTCAAATCAAAGTATGAGATATAAAAAGTAGTTTAAATTGGAGTCATTCTATACCGAATACGTAATTAACAGTTAAACTTTGGTGTTACGGCCCATTAGCCCAAGGGCCGCCCGACTTTTGACTAAAGGGCGAGTAAGGGCAAGGATAATTGATCCATAATTCTGACCCAACCCGCCCACTATAGTCTTAAAGGGAGATTTTTTTTCTTGACGGCCCGACCCATGTCCGAGCCAAGCCCGCATTTGAACAGGTCTAGTTTTTAAATACAAACTTGTTGTTTAAGTCCGATCGCGGTCCGCCCCCCTTGGTTAAAATCCTGGCTCCGCCACTGTTTACATGTTTATTCATGTTCCATGCTTGATTATTGTGGTTGGATGTTGTGTTAAGCGTGTATGTGGAATGTTGAGCATATTGCTATAATTACTTTCAAACGGGTGAAATTGGTTGTTTACATATGAGAACTAGTGAAAATCCGTCTCAAGTATGCCTAGTTAACATGTTTAATTATGTCACAAGATTATTGTCTTGTTTTAAATACGTGTCAAGTTAATTAATTGGAAAAGATTATGTTAGAAGCGTCTATGATCTTAAATGGGTAGGAAAGTATGCATAAAACCGTCTCACTTATGTAAGAAGTGGTTGGAACGAACTTTGAACGAGTCCCAAATCAAATGAACTCGTCCCAAGCTCGCCTTTACCCTTCCTTCACGTGCTACAGACCAACCCGCCCGAGCCCTAGGCCATCTCGCCCGGGATAGCCACTAGGGACCAACCCTTCTGTTATTGCCAGCCAACTCGCCCGGGACAGGTTCAACCCGACCGAGTTGAGGGCTAACTAGCCTGAGATCAGACTAACCCGCCCGAGTTATGCTCTAGTTCAGCCCGTGGTTCATATACTTAGTTCAATCCTTATTTGTTGTTATACCTTGTTCACGTAACATGTAAATAGAAACTTTAATGCTTATTCATGTTATGAAAGTATGAAATAGCATAGTATTGTTCATATTCGAGTTATAACTTGTTCACTATTGTTTATTCATCGAGCTTCAAGTATGAAATGCTTATCTTGAACATTTACTTGTGTTGAGTCGTATTCTCGTGGAAATGTCATTATGTTATACATTCTTGTTTGACTTGTTTACGCCTCTCTCATGCCGTTCTAGCGAGATTTGGTTATCTCATTCTATTTTCGCCTATTTCGTGTCGTTCTGCCGAATTCCTCAAGGTTAAAGAACAAATAAAAATAGACAAACAAGTAAGAACTTAATCACATAACACCATCCCCGGCAACGGCGCCATTTTGATGGAAGTTGTCGTCATGTCTTCCAATCAAACACATTTATATTCTCAACAAACAACTAGTTAGTGGTTAAGTCGAGGTCGATCCATGGGATGGTGTGCTTTGGGTTCTAAGTCTATCTATCTCAATTTATACTAGTGTCACAATTGATTTGGGTTTGTAGTTGGTGAGTCTCAACTAATGCAACCAATAAAGTAAAACAAGCAATAAAAGGAAGGATGTAAACAAATGATTAAAAGTGCTAGGATATCATGGGTTCCTAGGGGACTCATGGGAGTTGATCATACGAACATATTTTCAAGTTATAAGCAAGCAATTATTGTTGTGATGGGATCGAGTTAGTGTATATCTTACAATCCCTAGGAAGATTTAGGTCCCGGAGCCGAATCGACTAGATTGTACAACACCTACAAGTCGACTTAGTCTCCTCCTATTCAACTTTATGCATGGTCTAATGAGGCTCGAGTTGGTTTATGTCTTACAAGCCTCATTGAAGAGATAGGTGATGGGTAAAAATGCAAGGATTCATAGACTCGCATTTCATCAAACATAACATGTGCATAAGTTAAAATCACAACAAGCAAGCAATTTAATTATGAAAACATATTAGATTAAGCATGAACCAAGTAAGCCATAAAGATTACCCTTAAGTGCTTACAGAAGCATTAAGGATGTAATGCAAAGTGTTTTTGATGCAATTTTGTGTATGGGTGTTACACAAATGACAATTGACAATTGAGATTGCGCATGGTTTCCGACAAAACCATAATCAAAACACATCAGGATGGTTAAGATACCATTGTGGCTATGTTATTTAAGAAATAGATTTTCTAGAATCGTTCTAGGCAATAAAGAACAATGAGAAATATTTACAACGGAAATTGAGTACACTTGCAATCATGGGATGTGCAAGAAGAATGAGTCCCGGACACTGTGAAAATAGTGGGAGCTATTTTAAGGCAAGAAAGCCTATGTCTAGATTGGATCTAGACACGTACTCAGAAAGTTTTGTAATGCAAATCTATACATTACGAAAGGAAAACAAGTATGTAGCAAGGTTGAGCAGGGAGTTGCTAAGACCTACTTACAATGCCTATTCATAGGCTTAACATGATGAGTCATGTCATTTCAATTGAATTGAAATGAACAACTACATACAAGATCAAATTAGATTATAGAATATGAAATAGTAATCAGGCATTGACTATTCATATGTGCTAATCGCATTTGTCGTTCGAGTTTTTACTTTAAAAACTCTTTTCTTGTACTTTGTTACATCCAAACGGGTTGTATGACAATGTTGAACCCCGTTAAAGTGAACCCGGATTAACATGGTATTTGCCCATAGTCACTTGTATGAGGTGACGTCTCGAAGTGACTAGAGTGTGATGCGATTGATGGCAAGTTCAGTGCCATACAGTCATGTGAGATGACTAGTCGATCACATAGGCAGAGTGTTAGGAACACTTTGTCGGGCAAAGGATGACTTATAGAGTTCTGGCAAATTTATATAGCCTGGTCGTGGCGAGAGCTACTATAGTATTCTAATGAGTCGATTCTTTTGACTAAAGACTGTTCGCCTAAGATGGCACAGTTTCAGATTAGCTTTGATTTATGTTACTACGACCTTCGTAAATGGGGTCAAATGGGCATATTTTGGGTTATGATGGTTGTGGCTAGTCGAAGGGAATAATTGCGATAGGAATTGTCCACCCCTTGTCAGGGTTAAAACAATATCTCAGGGCCACTCGAGGAGTAATGAACTGGAAATGCGTGGCTACGCTCGGAAAGTATCTATGGTAGATAATTCCGGTCAATCAGTTATTCTCCAGATCGAGAAAACCACTCTCGATATGATCACTTGCAAGTACGACCTGAAAGACACCTTGCATTGAGTGGGAGATAGTAATAGGATAAGAGAATTGGTGACGCACACTTGTCGAGGACAAGTGGGAGATTGTTGGAATAAGTGTCCTCCGACAATAATGCGATCAGAACTGTCGATCATAATGATCACATGTTTAAATCTCATTTTTAAGAATACATGTGGGATGTAATATTTTATAGTCAACTGGTCCACACATATCGGTAATGATTGGCTGACTAGAGTTTGACATTACTGTCGTGCGACGGTGGTGATCAGTTGATCCCCTTAGGTCATACCTATAGGGAAATACTCTTAATTGATTATTTAATTAATCGTATGCCGATACGGGTTAATTAAATTCCTTAAAATTGACGAGTGATTTTGTGAGTAAAATTACGTCTCTTATTGTAATTTGATTAAATAAGATTCGGTCTAAGTAATCGAATTGTTTTATTACTTAGATTAATTTATTGTTTATGAAACAATTAAAAATAGAATTAATAATTTATTATAACCACATGTAGATGTGATTTATAATCATATGACCCATTTTGGTACAAGTAATTTTTAATTTACTAGTTATTTTTGTATGTGACATATTTTATTAATATGATGATTTTTAATATGTTAAAAATGCATTATAATGTAACATGTCATGTAACATGTCACAATTGACAAATGACAAAAATAAAATGGACCACCATTTTACATGGTAACCGAAATTAGGAGGGGTATTAAGGGTTTGTGTTGTTTAATTTATATATTATTTAACAAGCACAATGATAACCCTAGGGTTGCATGCCTAGCCTCTTGTGAAGAGCAAAAATGAAAAGCATTGGGCATACTACCCAAGGCCATTATTTTTTCGGCCACCCATAAGAAAAGGAAAGAGTTTTCTCTTCTTTGATTTATTATTCATTCTAGTCTAAAATATTTTTGTTCTCTCTAGTTTTTGAGAAGAAGCTTAAGAGCAAAATAAACTCACACATTACTCCCTCTTGAACCGAAATTTCAAGAGCAAAATAACAATTTATTTGTGTCATTTTAAGGAAGGATTTTATTAATACTAGTCTTATGTTAATAAAATCTATTAAGGGTATTCCTTGGGTATAATTCCTTGGGAGAGATTCTAAACTTGAATCTTGTTCATCCATTATTGGAAAGCTCAAGACCTAATAAGAAGGAGATCTTGTTGGTGCCCAAAAATCCGAAACACAAATGTAAGAAGTGGTGATTTCTTCTCTAATTTGTTTTATGTTTGCATGCATAAGATCTAGATTTAATTTTATGACTAAATTAAATGTCACATATTTGAATATGTAAATTAATGAGATTAATGAATCTAACACATCTCAAGGGGCGCGTTAAAATTGTAAGGCCTTGTCCCTTGAACATTCAAATAAGACTCTAAGAAGGTTAAGTCAAGGAGAGTGCACCTATCTTGTTCAAATCTCCCATTGATAGTGCCGGCTATAAAGCGCTCAGTGATCCGAATCACCGGATATTGAATTGCAAAGGTATAGCATTGCTTCAAGTGAATGAGGTCCCTCCCGGAGATAGCTCTCCAAATGTGGTTAACATTGAAGTCGGAGGGCTTATCGGCGTTGTCATTTGGCACTATAAGACCAAAAATGTTTGCAAACTGGTCCAGAGTTAACCTATGGTCTTGGTTGCAAAGTCGGAATTCCATAGCAACAGTTCTTTGAGTATTTCTGACAATGCGAAGACTACATAGAAACTCGAGGGTAAGGCTAAGATAGGTCTCCTCATGGGCATAGAATAGTTTTCCGAGACCCATACCATCAAAGAACATTTCAGTTTGATACCGTATACCTAGGACCTCTAAAACATTGGTATCAATGAACTGAGTGGGTTCGTAATGCTCACCTAGCAGATGAACGAATTTTTGGCGGTGATCATTGCAAGTAAAGATTACCTCGGGGAAAAACTCGAGTTGCTCCACACCTCCTATCATTACATTGTGATGACCCCTTGTCTCCCTAGTAGTGGATGAAGAAGTTCCCTTGCGCTTCTTAGGTGCGGACTCGGATGATTTCTTGCCTTTTCCCTTTAGGTTCATCATTTTTAGTTGAAAAGTTAGGGTTTTGGGTTGATTTTTGTGATGGGGATTTTGGAGAGATGATGTTGTGATATTTTGAGTAGATAAGGTAAGGAAAATAAGGGATGGTGGGGGTGTTTATAAAGGTAAAGGGGTGGAAGTCGAGCAGGTTAGGGCTGGGCTCGGGCGGATTCCACGAGGTTTCAGCAAAAATAAGAGCAGATCCGAGCGTCTTCAGCACGGGACGAGCAACTTTGTTGAGCAATCCGAGCGTCTTGCTGAGAGGACGAGCGGATTCTTAGTCAGGGATCTTGGAAGTTTTGAGACCAGCTTGGGACAAGCGTATCCTGTTTAAGACGAGCGTCTCATCTGGGTCGAGCGGATCCTGATGAATCCGAGCGGATTCTTATCCAGCGCAGATTTGTTTTCAAGACTATGCTCAAGACGAGCGTCTTGTAGGAGAGACGAGCGTCTTCCTTATGGGACGAGCGTCTCCTGGGAAATCCGAGCGGATTGCAGGTCAGTGCCGATTTATGCTCCTGGCGAGGCTCAGGACGAGTGTCCTGCCCTCGGGACGAGCGTCTCGTGCCGTTTTTATCAATCCCTTGTTCTTTCCTTTTGAATTTGTTTCCCTTGTACCCTTTTGTGATTCCTTCTTATCTTTTTCTGAAAATATGCTCAATAAATGGGTAAGAAACCCTCTCTCTCTACTCTCATGTAAGGAAATATAAGAAATGCTAAATTATATACAATATTATACAATGCAAAGATTATGGGAAGGAATATTTTACAAATGGTGGTTTAAGATAGGACTCCACCAAACTAGTTCAATTTGTTGAGATTCTTTGTCCATAGACCTCAAGGCTCTTAGAAGAAGATCAAAGGCTTGTGAACAAGCCCCAAATAAGCATAAGCATGGTTTGCTTAACTTCAAAATAAAGCTTGACCAAGGAGATTTGTCATTCATTTTCTTTCACCTTTCTCTTGGCACTTGAATATTTGCAATGTTTGAAATCAGTAAGCCCATGATTCTTGTCAACATGAGGAATGAAGTACGGCTCATTTTCATCTGGAGGCTTCCACTCACGACCTTCTCCTTCAATTTTGGTGATGATGATAGCATTTGGATTTATCAATCCTTCACGAATAGAAGGAGAATTCTCATAACATTGATGATCGGATACCTTAGGAATTGATGTTGTGGGTGCCAAATTTCCACAAGCAAGTTCATTTGCAAGTTTGTTCTTGAGCTTTTCCACCAAGTACCCTTTATATGATGTTTTTACCTTTTGGAGAAGGTCCACCATATCATCTCCAACAAGCATAGGTTCCATGGTGGATGCGAAAAGGTCTTCATGGTCAATAGGAAAGAGACATTCATCTTCCTCATGGAAGCATACCTCAAACTTCTCAAGGTTGGGGTCCTCAAGTGAGGCAATATCACAACTCCATTCCTCTTTTTCATTCCATAAGTCCTTGCAATACACATATTCCGCATAAGCTCCTTCCATAGGCTTGTCATCATCGCTATCTCCATAAGGATCATAAATGGGGGCTTCATTCTTCTTCATTAATTCGTCCTCCACCATCTCAATATTCACATCAAAGGACACACTCTCATACTCACAAAGGCTAAGAGTATTTGGCTTACTCAACCTCATATCTTCCTCATCAAATACCATACTTTCATACTCACAAGAGCTCAAGGAGATTGGCTCTTCCCACTTCTCATCAAAGGTGAATTCTTCAAACTCGCATTCATGATTAATGTATAAAGAATGGTGAGTAGTAGTTATTTGGGCTTCTTTTATTTGGCCAATTTGAATCTCCAACTCCTCACCTTGGGTAACAATGCCTTGAAGAACATTGTCCCTATTTTGGCTCTCCTCTAGCACTTGTTTGAATAAATTTTGTTGGTCTTCCATCATTTGGAGAACCATACTTTGAATGTCAAATTCATGCTCATCTTCTTGTTGTGGGTGGGTGTGAAAGTGGTTGTATTGTGGCATTTGGAATTGGTTGTAAAGTGAGTTTTGGGTGGGTGGTTGTTGTGGATATTGGATGTGGTGATTTTGGTGGGAAAATTTGGGGTGTAGTTAGGATTTTCATTGTATGAGTAGTAAGGTAGGTTTGTGTTGACTTGCTCCTCAAACTCCCCATACCCATCGTAGTCATACTCAAAAGATCCACCACATACTCCATGTACCAAGTCTTGGGTCATCATTATAGCCAAGATAAAGATACAACTACAAACATGGAAACTACAATAAAACGGTAAAAACGAACCTTGAGGAACAAGTTCCTCAAGGTTAAAGCACAAATAAAAATAGACAAACAAGTAAGAACTTAATCACATAATACCATCCCCGGCAACGGCGCCATTTTGATGGAAGTTGTCGTCGTGTCTTCCAATCAAACACATTTATATTCTCAACAAAGAACTAGTTAGTGGTTAAGTCGAGGTCGATCCATGGAACGGTGTGCTTTGGGTTCTAAGTCTATCTATCTCAATTTATGCTAGTGTCACAACTGATTTGGGTTTGTAGTTGGTGAGTCTAAACTAATGCAAGCAATAAAGTAAAACAAGCAATAAAAGGAAGGATGTAAACAAATGATTAAAAGTTCTAGGATATCATGGGTTCCTAGGGGACTCATGGGAGTTGATCATACGAACATATTCTCAAGTTATAAGCAAGCAATTATTGTTGTGATGGGATCGAGTTAGTGTATATCTTACAATCCCTAGGAAGATTTAGGTCCCGGAGCCGAATCGATTAGATTGTACAACACCTACAAGTCGACTTAGTCTCCTCCTATTCAACTTTATGCATGGTCTAATGAGGCTCGAGTTGGTTTATGTCTTACAAGCCTCATTGAAGAGATAGGTGATGGGTAAAAATGCAAGGATTCATAGGCTCGCATTTCATCAAACATAACATGTGCATAAGTTAAAATCACAACAAGCAAGCAATTTAATTATGAAAACATATTAGATTAAGCATGAATCATTCCCCATGTTTGTTTCCCCTAATTGCCCATTAATCCTAGCTAAAAGACTACTCACTCATTATCAAGTTCAACATGCTAATAAGGTTGTCAATCATATTAACAAAGCAAAACATGATGAATAAATGAAAGTGATTAACAATAATTAAACAAGAGTAAAAGGGAGTTATACCTATGAAGATGATTCCAAATAATAAAGCAAAGAATAAAAGAAGAGAACTTGATTGATGGAGAGTTGTCAATTCTCCAATAATAACCCAATAATCTTCAATTACCCAATAATAACAATACTTGAACAATGATTAAGGAAAGATTAATGTGGAATGGTTGAGATTAAACTATCCTAATCTACTCCTATTCTAATGGTTATCTAAGTGGCCTCCTTCCTCCTTTTTTCATTATTACAAATGGGGTATATATAGTAGTACATCATTAGGTTACGTAAGGATAGATTAGTAAATAACAATGCTAGGTTTTAAACTAGGGAAATGCAAGTCTTGCGAGGAGATGAGCATATTACGCTAGTGCTGTCACGAGACACTCGGCCCAGGAGGGGAGACGCTCGGATTGTAAGGGGAGGGAGACGAGCGTCTTCTGCACGGGATGCTCGGATCATGGGAGGAGGAGATGCGCGTCTTCTGCCTAAGCCGCTCGGATTGTTGCTCAGAGTGGTCCTTGCTTCACGTCCTTTAGACTTTGCATACTCCTTGCTTTGTTGGTCGTCGTTCTTGCCTCCTCTTTCATACTAGTCCATCCAATATCATCGACAAGCTTCCAAGTATGCACGGGGAGACGGGAATTCCGCCTCATTATCTTCTTTCCTATAAAACATACAAAATGCACTAGGAAAGCGAAATAGAAAGCATTTGACGGATAAAATGACCATGAAATGTTATAATAGTATGCAAAATAGGCTCAATTAGGGGCTAAATGTGCGCAAATAAGAGTCACATCAGTCATTTGCCTTTTGAATCCGTTGTCGTGATAACTAAGTCATGTCTATATTCTTTTATCATTCTAAGCTTATGTATGCTTAAGATATGTTCACTTATTATCCTTACATGGCCTCTCTTGCTCATGTTAATATGTATGATCTATTTTCATTCTTGTTTTCTTATGCAAGTCAATTATATCTTATATTCATTATGCTTTGTTTTAATTATGTTCTTATGTATGTCCGTTTTGATATAATATGGCTGGGAGAACCTTGAGTTACTCCCCTCTGACTGTGGCATTCATGTTTTCGTGAATGACAGCCTGACAGGTGATAGTTGGTGCTACTTGGGGTGAAGACTTGTGTGAGCTAGAGAGTGTATTTTATCGACAAACCTTTCATTTTAAACTCACCTTTAAATATGTAATTTGTGGGAATGTTTCCCCTTACTAACTAGACTTATGGTTTGTAATATTCTAAGTTTGCTATCGTTTTGAATTCGTTTGCTTGGGATAATGGACCCGCGTGTTCTTTATCTAAAAAGGTTTCAAAAACTCGTGTATTCTACTGCATTTTGCTCGTTTAATATTCCGTTATAACGCGGGGATTCACATACTCCATAAGAAGTGGTTATGATTGGGTAAGATTGAAACAGCCCAAGCAGGATTGGGTGCATTTAGTCTGGAACAGTTGGAACACTTCTAAACATGGTATGCTCACTTGGATAATCATGAACAAGGATCTGAATGTGATAGCCAAGCTGATGCAATTTGGTTGTTGTACTAATGATAGATGCACCATATGTGACAATGAAACTGAAACACTTGATCACATTTTCTTCAGGTTCATGCAACAACAGCAAATAGGTGATGCTATTCATCGAGAAATGGCGTGGATTTTAGGTCCATAACAATATGCTTCCAGGGAATACTAGAACAAAATAGCAGGTCTAAAACAGAATGCCCATATTCTGATATGGAATGCTTGTTATTATCATATATGGATTCAGAGGAATAATGCTAGAATCAATTCAGTCATCCTCAGACCTAGCTGTATTGTTGCTAGATCAAAGATGAGGCTAGAAGAAGGATCAGATCGAAAATCACCCTGCCAGTTACTAGTAGCGATAGTGTACGCCTTAAGAAATGGGAGAGATGCAATGTCCTTAATCATGTGCTAGTACAATGATCAGTTTGTAAGTCTAGTATTAAGTGCTTATGCTAATACTACACATAGCCTTGTAATTATGTGGACTTTTTGATAATATATAATACTCATATTTCACAAAGAAAAAGGCAAGTAACTGATGAGCTTTGTGAATTTTTGGACAAGAAAGTATAGTTAAGTGATGACCTTTAATAGTTAATCCTAAATTTGTTTCACTACGGAGTATTAATTAATTGTGTTTATAAAAAAAAGTTAGTTCATTTCAGTTAGTAGCACGGTAGTTTTTAGTTTTGTTTTATAAAAATATATTCTCATTAAATTAGTTGCATAAATTAACTGTACTTGCAGACTTGTAGTTTAATGTTATAATGTACTAATATACTCTTAGTAAGAGGTAGAAAACGAAAGTTTAGTATCATCAAAAGACACTTTAAGTTAAGTTATTTTTGTCAACTATTTTTACTTTACTATAAAAAATAACTTTATAATGCTATATTATTGTATGGAAACTATTTATGACATTAAAATACAACTAATAAGTGATGCAAAATCTAATGAAAACGCGTATTAACTTTATAACAAAAACAGGTAAAAACAGTATACCATGTATTTAAAAAGACGATTTACAAATAATTAAACTAATATTTTTTTTATTTCTGATAAAAAAATACATAAAAATTGCTACGTCTTTTAAAAAATATACCATATTTAGAGTGTAACTGTCTAATGATGAAAGATAATATAAGAATCGGATTTACGTAATTTTAGAATCTAAGTGATGAACAATAATTATGGTAAAGATTGCATATGAAACAGATTTACGTAATTTTAGAGTGTAATTGATGAAGAATAACATTTATGAGAATGATTGCATAATAAATTAGGGATAGTGATTGTTTTTTGTAACATAGGTAAAATATAAATGAATATAAATTTGTTATTGTTTCCATATATAATTCTGACACATATTTAACGTGATAATTGAAATCCAATGTAGTATAGGTTGTTAATATCCCACTAGTTTAGATCTCGCGCAATGAATGCGCGTTATTTATAGAGTTACTAATATAGACCTCGTGTAAGAATGTAATATATGCACGGTATTTATAGAATTTTATTTTTTAGTGTATTATTTATAGAATTTAAATTGACTATTCATTTATTTTTCATGTTTCTCCTTAATGTATTTTATAGAGAAATAAAAAAAAAATCGTAAGTAATAATAAAATGAGTAATTTTTTTGAATTTTTTTTGTTTTTTTACCGAGAAATTAATGATGTTAATTTACAAATATTTACTAATACCATATTTTTTAGTCGCAAATTCTTATCATAAAAATTTAATAAATTTTTATCAATCTTATCTATATTAATACAAAAGACAGTACTCAATCCTCAGCGCGCCACGTCATTAATGCATGTTTTTTTTTTTGGAAATTCATGTTATGGTGGGACCCATGAGTGTGCAATGTATTTATTTCTTCAGATTTCTGTTTTTTCAAACATGCAATAAATTCCGTCTTACAACAAATTCTATGAAATAATATTATGAAAAAGTTCTATGAATTAATATTATGAAATAATTTTATACATTCCGTGTAAATAAAATTAATAACATATATGCAGAATGAATTACAAATGCGTCAACCAAGTGGTGTTAGTCCAGTGGTAGCTGGGTTAAACCTTGAAGCTTGCAGAAATGCAGGAGTTGAGAGGTCTCAGGTTCGACTACCAGCTGGGGCGATGATCACTTGGCCACTGCAGCCCCCGAAAGGGGTGGCTTACATGGTCCATGTGGTGGTGCGGGAATGCATGGGCCTTGGGAGGACTCAACCCCCTCGTCATCAAAAAAACAAAAAAAAAAAGAATTACAAATGCGAGTAAATGAAATTGAATTACATAATTTTTAAAACAAAATTATAATAATAAAATTACATAATTTCAAGAAGGAATTACATTTATATACGGGATCGAACATAAAATGCAAATGATTTACATACATAATTTTTTAAAACTACATGGTACAATAATTTTTGTTTAAAAAATAAATCTTGACGGAGTATTTACTTGGAGTATAAAATATTCATGTATTTTGGTTAATATTATTGTACCATGCAGCAACAACATCACAACATAATTTTTTAAAACTACATGGTACAAAAATTTTTGTTTAAAAAATCAATTATGACGGAGTATTTACTTGGAATATAAAACTGGGCAACTTAACTATCAGCCGCGCACACCGAAAATGGTAGGTGGCAATGATAGGCTACCGAATAATTTCTACTTCGACAAATGATTTAAGGCTAAATTAATATCGTCATGTTTAATACGCTTCACCCGTGCAATCTACAAAACATCGATCAATAAAAAGCCGACATTAATAAATCAGAATATATTAATAATATCTGCACAACCATCGAAGAAGCAGTTTATCAGAGACACTGTGGAGGGATAATGGGACAGTTACGGGTTAACTGCAGCAATTAATAAAACCTGTAGCACCTTCTTCACACATTCTATTCACTTTCATTTTTCCTATCTTTCATTTTAATTTAGCAACACAACATATTCATACTAACTCTATTACCACATTTAAAATTTAAGTTATCAACTGTTTAGTTCATTGAAGAGTGAAATCAGAAAGGGTGAAAGAAGATTCAAGAAAGGGTGAAATCCAGATTAGATCAGTGCACAACAGAAAGGGTTAAATAAGGGTAAAATCATAAAGGGTGAAATCAGAAAGGGTCAAAGAAGGGTGACATCAAGATTATGATCATGGAAGGTGGAGGTTCATCACGATCTAGGAAGAAGATAAAACATGGAAGACAGCAAGAGAACAGTATGTTTGTTTTTTCTTAATTTGAGTTTAATCAAATTGCTTATGTTTTTAAGATATTTTAAAGTTGAATATAAATAAATGACTAATCTTCTAATAGTGTAGTGTTGTTGTAAATCTCATAATGAGGATGTACTTCACCATAGTCAATAAGTCAGAAATGAAAAGAAATAACAAATTAGTACAAGAAAATAATCAGCATAATAGAGTTCTCAAAGAAATAAAGAAGAAAGACTTAGCTTTAATTAAGTTCATTTGACAGATTCGATAGTGCCATTGAGGAAAATTAAAAACCTGAATATGAAACCTGAAAGTAAAGAAATTTTAGGATTATGTTTGATTTATGTGGAAAATGTATATTAGAAAATGTAAATTACAAAGGATACTTAACTTTTAATATTTGAACATGTCCATAAACGATCTGCATATAATTGAATAACAATTGTTAGTCTAATTTCATAGTATTACCTTAATGCTAACAATTCAAAATTGAATAAGTAGATAAATCTCAAAACTTAGTTCTTAAATTTTGATTGAGTCAAGTGAAATACAAGTGTGATAGTGTCTATATAGGGCCAGGTTTGGTTGGGTCAGGTTAGTACAAGCTAGGTTGGGTCAATCCAAGTGGGTTGGGTCAGGTTGAAATGACATGGGTTAAGTCAGGTTAGGTCAACCCAGGATAGGTTGGGTTGGGTCAGGTCAACTAATGTTGGGTCGGGTCAAGTCAGGTTGGGTTATGTAAACCCATTTCGGGTTGGGTCAGGTTAGGTGTGATCCAGGTTGAGTTGGGTCATGCCAATCCAGTTGGGGTTGATTCAGTTTGGGTATGGTCATAAGCAAATTGGGTTGTTCAGTTCAAACCCAATTTTGGATGGGTTAGGCCAGACTGGAATTGGGTGGGTCAGGTCAAAGTAATTGTGTTGGGTTACGTTAAATAAGACTTGGGTTACGTCAGACTCAAACAGTTTTCGTCTTTATCGTAAACGGTTTTTAATTTGCATTGGGAAAATATTTTCCAGAATGTTCTATTAATTTAGTAAAAACTAAATACGCAATTTAAATAGTAAAAAATCCGCAATTCGCGTCGCGAAAACATTTTTCAGAATTTTCTATTAATTTGGTAAAAAACTAAATATGCAATTTAAATAGTAAAAAATGTCATGAACTTTGAACAATAATTGAATAAAAATGGTTAAAGAAAGGCTTAAAATTTTAGATAATATTGAATGATTGATTTATACAGGAAAAATCATCAATTCATCAGATTCAATCATTGAAAGCACTAAAATACGTCCCAAATTAGGATCAAAATCACAGTATGTTATTTTAATCAATTGTTCTAGGGTTATTTAAGTAAAAATACCATTAAACATAAGAAATTCCGAGATGAGTTTAAAAAATAGTCCAAATATCATAAAATATAATGTCCCAAATTAGGATCAATATCACAGTATGTTATTTTAATCAATTGATCTAGGGTTATTTAACTAAAAACACCATTAAACATAAGAAATTCAGACATGAGTTTATGAAATAGTCCAAATATCACTAAAAAAAGATTGAATGATTGATTTATGCAGGAAAAATCACCAATTAGTCAGATTCAATCATTGAAACCACTAAAATACGTACCAAATTAGGATCAATGTCACAGTATGTTATTTTAATCAATTGATCTAGGTTTATTTAAGTATAAACACCATTAAACATAAGAAATTCCCACATGAGTTTAAAAAATAGCCCAAATATCATAAAAAATAATTTTTGACGTTTAAAACCATAGATCCATGCATTTCAACAAGATAAATACAACTTTTTAATTCACAATTATAGATCCATGTTTTTACTAACTCGAAATAGATTTTCACTTAATAATTTTCCACATGCAAGTGACAAATCTCTGATTTTTACATTCTTCTAATATTATTTTAAACTAACAAGTGTAGATCTACTTTTTTCTGAACAAAAAATTTGTATGACTCTGAAAAAAAAGCTATTTACAGTAGCTTTATTTTTTCAATTCGTACTTGCAATTATATGTAATTGAAACATGCAATAAATTCGACTAAACATGTTAGATCCATGGTTTTACCAACTACAAATAGAATTTCAGTCACTAATTGAAATAGGCAATAAATTCGACTAAACATGTTTGTAGAAATTTGTAAATTAGTATAAAAAAATGGAGTTTAAGATTGTATCGTCGGTCTCAATGTCGATTGCCTTGCACATGTCCTTCCCAGTTCATCTTCATCAAACATCCTCTTCACCAGTTCATCTTCATCTCTGAAAAAAACAGATTTGAGATTAATTATAAAGTCTTCATTTTGAAATTGATTTACATAATGAAAAAAGAAAAAAATGAGAGTAAACGAAAACTTACCAAACAAAGGAAACGTAATCTTGGTGAAGTAGAGTCTTAATCCAAGCATCGTAATATGATAGAGATCTCCATATTTGATGATGATGATGATGATGATGATGATGATGATGATGATGAGAGGAATGATTTGAGATGGTAATGACAGATTTGATGAGGGAGATGATAGTTTGGGATTTAGAGATTGAATAAACCAGAGATACAATTATGGTTTTCTGAAGATTACAGTGTATTTTAGAGAGGGAGCGGCAGATAGAGAGAGAGAGAGAGGACGAGAAAAGAAGGAGGCGGTATGAAGGTAGATATGATTAGGGTTTGGGGAGAGGGAGGGTTATATACTGGGTATTGTTAGGGTCGGTCATGTTTTTGGGCCCGAGTTATAAGTAATATCGAATCCAACATCTCATGTTATCGAGTCCAATATATATAACCTTTGTGGGCCGGGTTATTATCAAATATCGAGTCCATTTTTGTTATTACAGTTTTTAAGTTATTGATTTCGGACCGGGCTAATATCAAATATTGGGTCCATTATTTAAATTCGTCTCACTCTTTCATGCATGTTCGGGATCTATTTATAAATGTTTCAAAAAATTGACGACTAAAAAAAGTTTATGTTTGATCTAATACGACTACTAATGTAGTCTATCATAAAATTTTCCAATTTTTAGAATAATTTACGTATGTTAAAGTAGATTATCAAATTGTTTTTCGTTATTCGGGTTGTAATTTTTAGAATAATTTACGTATGTTAAAGTAGATTATCAAATTGTTTTTCGTTATTCGGGTTGTAAATTTCTATATATTTCCACATTACATTTAGAACATTAAATTTCAGTTTTTCATGTCAAACCGTTGCATTTGAACATGTACTTAAACCCCGAGTAAATATTAATCATGTACATCACGTATTTACATGCTTAATATAAGTACAATTGAAATATAAATAAAAATATTAAGTAAAAAAACAACCATAGCGACTAAATACATACCCGTGTAATTTTGCACCGGTTTAAAACTAGTAAGTTCTTTAAAGAAAAATTCTTATCCTAAAAGATCGGAGATAAATTTGTGGAGAATGTGAAATATTAAATGTTATAAATATTTAAATACAAAAGATTATATCTATTTATAACTTATCATGTCCACACCTATAACATATGCTAAAAATAACAAGCACTATTCTAGGAAATATGATTTAGGCGGGAAAAATTGGAGTTCCGCCTATTCATTTAGTAAATAGGGGATTCCTAATCTCACTCCTAGTGAGTATCCAATTAATTAGGCCCATTCAAGAGTTATTCTTTTAGGCGGGAAAACTACTAAAAATTTTTATTCTCTTAGTAATAATATAAGGGTGATTTTTTGAATATACTAATTATGGTAGCTAAGAAAAATAATTAGTAGTATGGGGGATTTCTTTAATATACTAATTATGTTAGCTAAGAAAAATAATTTCAAGTGTTGTATGTAGTAATTACTAGCAATTTCTTATTAATTATGGTAGCTCAGAAAAATAGCTTGAAGTGTTGCTATTTTAGTTAGGACCTAACATAATAATAACAGTAGTAATAAAAAAATTGATTTAAATGGATACATTTTAAACTAATTTATTTCTAACTAATTAACCTCTAGCTTATCTTTCATTAAAAAAAATTCCTGACGTATCACTTTAAAAGTCAACATATATATTCTTTGTTTTTTGTCACTTGTATCCAGATATTTTCTTCAATTTTTGATTCGATTGAGAAGTAAATAATTTTTTTTTAAAAGTGAAGTTATAAGCCATAAAAAGTTTTGTCGTGGAATATAAACCTAAAAAAACAGCAACATGGGTTGACCACTATCCACTAAAATAAAAGGAAGTCCATGCAAAGTAGAAGTAGAGAGAGACCCACGATGATGGCGAGAGGACACACCGTCAATCACTATGAGCTGTGCCTTCAAGCATTTTCTTTATCGTCTTTCGTCATTTCCATTATATATATACACATGCCATGAAAGCTTAAACATGCACATCCATTATTCCAAACATAAACAAACGTCTTACACTTTCAATTACACGTTTTGTGTACCGTAAACTTACCTGTTTCTTCTATTATATCACAAATTATCATTGAAGACGGAAATTGCGTCTCTTCAAAGAGTCTTTGCTAGAAGATATCACTTCAGAGTTCAGTCGGAAAACAAGGTTAGTTTTTACGTACATGCATGTACACATGCTTAACTACTTAAGTGTGTATTTATTCCAATGCTAAGTACTCCGTCCGTCCTGGTCAAATTGTTTACCTATTTCATTTGATTATGGTGTCTCAGTTAATGTTTACGTTTATATTTTAGAAATGTTTTTGATGGGTAATATATCATCCACACTTAATTTGGTCTATTTGTCATCCAATAATTAGGGCACTCCTTTTTCCTTGGTCTTTGTGCTAAAATCATAAGGTAAACAAATGACCGGGACGGAGTGAGTATGTTTATATTTTATGAATTCAAATTTTAACAATCCACGCATGTATTTATATCGTTTTTGGTTATAATTGTTCGATAGGTTATAAGTAGGCATGAGAAATCCCATGCAAATGTGGAAACAAGCAGAACAATTACTCAGAATTCCATCGCCAGCATTGTTGAACATGGAAGTAATCAAGCCTTGGCAAAAGCCAAGAGACAAGGTAGTGTTCATAATGGGCGCAACCGGGACTGGAAAGTCCCGACTATCAATCGACCTGGCTACCCGGTTCTCAGCCGAGATCATCAACTCGGATAAAATCCAAGCTTATAAGGGTTTAGACATAGTGACAAACAAGGTGACTATGGAAGAACAATGTGGGATTCCTCACCACTTGTTAGGCATATTACAACCTAATAATATTGATTTCACCACTAGGGATTTTTGTCTCATGGCTACACATGCGGTCGAATCTATTCTTAAAAAAGACAAGCTCCCAATCATTGTTGGGGGATCCAATACATACATTGAATCCTTGATGACCGACCCGATTTTCGGGTTTAATTCCAAGTATGAATGTTGTTTTCTTTGGGTGGACGTGTCCGTTCCCGTGTTACGTGATTTCGTATCACATAGGGTCGACAAAATGGTCGAATCTGGACTAGTCCAAGAAGTGCGGGAAATGTTTGACCCGACTAATACCGATTACACCCGAGGGATCCGTCGGGCCATTGGTGTTTCCGAGTTAGACAAGTATTTTCGATCTGGTCAGGTCCAAGAGCTCCAAGTTGCAATAAATGAGATAAAAGAGAACACGTGTGTATTAGCAAACCGGCAATTGGAGAAAATATACCGGCTCAAGGATGTGAAAGGATGGGAGTTGAACCGGGTTGATGCAACTGAGGTATTTGATAAGATGACTGATAAAGTAGCAGCTGACGAAGCTTGGGATAGACTGATAACAAAACCAGCGTATAAAATTGTAAACAAGTTTCTTAGAAACCAGCATGGTAATTTTGAGTCCAATTTATGCGCCAAGGTAGTAAAAAGGAGCACAATCCCAAGTAATCAAACCATGATAACAGCTTCAAGCGTCAAGCACCGATTATTGGTTGATTGATTGATTAATTTGCTTTGATGCTGATACAAATGTTACGGGCACGCCATATATTACTCCAAAAATGGACATTATTATACAATTTGTATTATTTAGATAATGTCCGCTATTTATTTATTGGAAAAGTTAGAGGATGACATCATAAAAAAAAAGTCAATCACACGGATACATGTTTTTGTTAGCTGTATGACTTAAATCAATTGTACACTACCTTTATATATAATAAAGCATGTACTCTACTTTTTGGAAACTTGCCTATCGTTTTCATTATTTGTCCAACACAAAATCTCATTATAGACGGACACTATCCGTCTATACGTATAGACGGATACCATTTTCTCTCACAAAATACCCATTTGCCATAAAGTGGGAAGCACATGGAGGATGCCCCACCTTGTCCCCCCTACCCATTTTATTAGAGATCTTTACCCGTCTGTTCGCCCCACCCGTCTATACCAAGACCTATTGTTTGTCCAATATGCTTGTTGGTTTTTTTTTTTCGACAATTGTTATGCTTGTTGGTTGTAATATTGTAATATGATCATCCATTCATCTCTCGCTGACTGACTCTGAGGTCTTACAATTCTTTTTATGGGACGGATATCGTTAATAATAGACAAATTGTCATTTACAACATTATTTTCTTGTTAACAGAGAACTACTTTTATTGAGTAATTATTTAGGTGGTCATATACTTAAATTGCAATCTTCCACGTATCGTAATGTCGACAAGGTAATTAATTTCAAAGATGACTAAGGCTATGTTTATTGGTTGGGCTAGGTGGAACTAGGTCTTCAATAAGGACAAATACTAATAAATAAAATAAACGTAAAATACCCCTAAAAAAAAAAGTAAAATAAATTAAAAATCCAGCCCAAGGTCTACCAAAGACGTTCCTGGCGTTCTACATTCGACCTTCTTGAATGTGTTTTTTTTTTGGTCAAATCTTGAATGTGTTTAGGAACACAACCAGTTCCACTCCTATCCTCTCTGATTCTACTTGCCACTTGCAACTTTTACACTATTTATTAGCCACTACTCTTGCTAGCCGTTGCTTCCTTCCATATAAGTGTAAATATTATAGCTGTTAATATTTCCTTCCGTATATACGATAGCATGCTCATGTATATATAGTTTGTAATTTGTATGGTGTAACTGAAGTTTTCGATCAATGCAATTATTAATATCTCTCATATCTATATTCAATGTTTACAATATGGTATCAGGCTACTAAAATCCTATAATCAGAAAATTATATTCCTCTGTTTCTTCGTTTTTTTTTATTTTCAATAACTATGGCGAATTCCGACGATGCGAAACCCGTAATCCAAACCTCTGATTTGATTGTTACTGTCGAAAATCCTTGCACTAGCATCACCCAATTCGTCTTTCCTGGCAATAATACTACTGCCATGTCAAACACTGCGATCGTTCCGGACCCACGAGCACGAGGTCAGTCCAGGCGTGCTCCTTATTATAATTTTGACAGGGCAGTTGTTGTTCCTGACAATCGTGGTCGATCGAGTGGTGGAAATTGTGGTTTTGGCCACCCTCCGCGTGCTCACATGGCCTCTGGCCAAAACGCTGGTAAGGTTGCTTCTACCCCTGGTTCTACTTTTTCTAATTTTGACAGGATCGATCTCAACGCTTTGACCCCAACTGAACTTGATGACCTGACTCGTCTTTGGCAAAAACGCAAGTCTGATTCATCTATCAATGAACATTTAAACGGTAATGTCTCCATCTCTTGGATTATTGACACGGGGGCATCGCATCACATGTCGGGATGCTTATCCCATTTTTCGAATATTTGCACCATTAACCCGTTGTCTGTCGGATTACCAAATGGTGACCTCACCATCGCAACTCGAAGTGGTGATATTATATTATCGTCTCGTCTCATTCTTCAAAATGTGTTATATGCTGACAATTTAAATTGCAATCTAATTTCAGTTTCGAGTTTATTACTTGATGGCTCATTAACGATCCAACTTTCTCACAAACTTTTCTCATTCAGGACCGCAATTCGAAGACGGTGATTGGTGCGGGAGAGCAACACGAGGGGCTCTATTATCTTAAGAGTATACGTGATGACAAGGCCCACGCTTGTATGGTAGGCTCTACCGAAACTGATGAGCTTTGGCACCGCAGGTTGGGCACCCCTCTTCCAATATTTCACGTTTTTTACCTTTTATCAATAAGAAAGATTCTCGAACTAATGATAATTTTCATAGCAAAACGTGTGACATTTGTCTTCGTGCGAAACAAACTCGCGAACCTTTTCATCCAAGCATTAGTAATTCTATTTCTCCGTTTGATCTTATACATTGCGACCTATGGGGCCCGTATTCCGACAAATGCCTCATGCGGGTCTCAATACTTTTTAACTATTGTTGACGACTTTTCACGATCCACATGGGTTTATCTCTTACGTCATAAAAGCGATGCTAGACAAACTTTATTAAATTTATTTCTTTGCTATGATAGAGCGTCAATTTGAAAAGAAAATCAAAATTGTACGAAGCGACAATGGTACAGAATTTCGGCCTCTTATCCCCTTTTTTAAAGAAAATGGTTTCCTTTTCCAAACTTCTAATGTCGACACTCCCCAACAAAATGGAAGGGTGGAACGTAAACACCGTCACATTTTAAATGTCGTTCGCGCATTTTTATTCCAAGCAAGTTTACCAATATTTTTTTTGGGAGAATGTATCCTAAGTGCGGTTTAATTAATAAATCGCACGCCGACACATCTTCTAAATGGAAAAACTCCTTATGAAATGCTTTTCATTAAACCACCACCTTTTGACAGCATTCGCATTTTTGGTTGTTTCGCTTATGCCAAAAGTTTAAACCGATCACATGATAAATTTGCTTCTAGAAGTCGTAAATGTGTTTTTATCGGATATCTGTTTGGAAAAAAAGGTTGGCGACTTTACGATTTGGACACCGGGTCTTTCTTTGAGTCACGCGGCGTGATTTTCGTCGAAACCGAATTTCCCTATAAAAATCTTAACATTCACGATACCGATATTGATACTACCTCTTTTCTTAACGACACACTTAAGCCTATCGACCATGCTATCCTCCTTCACTCTCCGCATCCTGACTCATCCACCATAGCCCGTGACACACCTAACCCCTCGACTACTCAACAACCATCAAATGAGCATCTAACCGACCAGCCCACGAACACACCCAGCGACCAGCCCACGAATCCAACTACTGACCAACCTACAAATACCGACTTGACAAACTTGGGCCGGGGACATGGAATAAAAATACCGAACTCCAACCTGAAATATTATGTGCTCCTAAAATCTCGCCCCTCGTCGCACTATCTCACCGCATCACCATCGTCCTCAGGTACCGCTTTTCCGATTTCTCATTATCTCAATTATGCAAAATTTTCTCCTAAACACAAAGTTTTCTTGTCGGCCGTGACTAAAAATCACGAGCCTAGTTTATTTAAAGATGCCGTGCAGGTTCCCGAATGGCGCGAAGCTATGAAACTCGAACTTGAAGCTCTTGAGAAAAACAACACGTGGACACTTGAGTCTCTTCCTCCGAACAAAAAGGCCATCGGTTCAAAATGGGTTTACAAAATAAAGTATAATGCGGATGGCACAATCGAACGATACAAGGCTCGATTAGTTATCATGGGTAATCGACGAATTGAAGGCGTGGATTATAATGAAACGTTTGCTCCTACCATAAAAATCGTCACCGTTCGTACATTACTTGCTATTGCTGCTGCCAAGAAATGGGCCCTTCATCAAATGGATATCCATAATGCCTTCTTACATGGCAACCTCCATGAAGAAGTATATATGAAACCTCCACCTGGCTTTCTCCCATCCGCTGAAGGAAAGGTATGTCGGTTGCGCAAATCTCTATATGGGCTTCGTCAAGCTCCTCGATGTTGGTATGCCAAGCTCGCTTCCGCACTCATCAAATATGGATTCCAACAATGTCCATATGATCACTCATTGTTCTCCATTACTCGACCCGACACCGAGGTACACGTTCTTGTTTACGTTGATGATTTGGTAATTTGCGGTAACAATTCAAACTTAATAGCTCAATTCAAGGCTTACTTAAGCACATGCTTTCACATGAAAGATCTTGGGGTCCTCAAATACTTCCTAGGCCTCGAAATTGCTCGCAACAACACTGGGATATTCATCTCCCAACGAAAGTACGCTCTCGACATCCTTACTGAAGCCGGTTTACTTGGGTCTAAACCTCGCATTCATTACATTATGGAGCCAAACCATCAATTGGGTTTATCCACCGGAGATCCCTTATCCGACCCACAACCATATCGCCGCCTTGTGGGCCGCCTCGTCTATCTTTCCATTACACGACCAGAACTCATATATTCAGTTCATATCTTGGCCCAATTTATGCATGCCCCAACGAAGGACCATTGGAATGCCGCACTCTAAGTCGTCAAATATATAAAGAATTCTCCCGGACAAGGTATTCTTCTTCGTTCCGATAGCATCCTTCGCCTTAATGCCTATTGCGATGCCGATTATGCCAGTTGTCCCAATACTCGACGGTCCATTTCCGCATACATCGTCTTCCTTGGATCATCTCCTATCTCATGGAAGACAAAGAAGCAAGCAGCGATTTCTCTTTCCTCGGCTGAAGCCGAATATCGTGCCATGGCCCATACAACGTGTGAACTTAAATGGCTCAAAGGGTTACTTGGTTTTCTTGGTATATCTCACGAGCAACCCATTCAATTACATTGCGACAGTCAATCAGCCCTTCATATTGCACGAAATCCAGTTTTTCACGAACGCAGAAAGCATATTGAGGTTGACTGTCATTTCGTACGGGACGAGATACTCAACGACACCATTACGACCAAATATGTTCATACAAAGCATCAACTTGCCAATATTTTCACCAAAGCTTTTGGCCGTATTTCCGTTGAAACGCTTCTATCCAAGTTGGGCGTTTCGAACCTTCACGCTCCAACTTGAGGGGGGTATTAGCCACTACTCTTGCTAGCCGTTAGCTAGCCGTTGCTTCCTTCCATATAAGTGTAAATATTTTAGCTGTTAATATTTCCTTCCGTATATACGATAGCATGCTCATGTATATATAGCTTGTAATTTGTATGGTGTAACTGAAGTTTCCGATCAATGCAATTATTAATATCTCTCATATCTATATTCAATGTTTACAATACTACTTTTCTAAAAAACCATTCAAAAAGTGCCACTTGGCTTCATTTGATTGGCTTAACTTAAATATTTTAGTTTGTTATTTTAAAAGTGATATAAATTTAGTTTCACATCCACCCCTTATATAAAAGTGGTTAAGCCTTTGCACTATTCCTAATGAATAGTAGGATGAATAGTTAAGATTTTTTTTCAATGGGTCGGTTTTCCTTCTATTTTGGTGGGTGGGTTGGAGTGTCTGCTGGCGAGCTAATTCGGCCCAATGCATTTAAGTGGATTGATAAAACTCTGATCATATCACACTCATGATACAGGGCTGCTATTTTGACGGGCTTGTACAGTCCACTACTCTCAATCTCTCTTAGGCCCTTTTCACTCATCTTCAATCAGGCAGTCCAATAAAATAAAAAGCCTCAATGAATACGTCTCCTATTCACTCCTCAGTTTGCTCTCCTCCACTCCTTTTCTTCTCTTGTTCTCCTCCACTCATTTTGTTCTTTCTACACTTCTCTTTTATCATCTCGGTCCATTATCTGCATTTACCTTCACCATCACCTTTGTTCTTCTTCGTTGCTTCTCAGACTACCAACAACAAGACATAATTAATGTCTGTATTTCTCATGTTTTCGTTTGAGGTATGTCTCTTCACCTTTTAGTTGGAGGTATGTCTGTATTTCTCATCTTTTTGGTAACCCTAACTTTTATTTTGTGTCATTAATAGTAATTGTTTAGTTAGGGTTTCTTGAATTACCTCAGAATTAATTTGAGTAATTTGAACTTCGATAACTGGTTTGATGCAGTTTCGCTTGTTTTAATTCAGCTAATTGTATACTTTCTTCAATCTATTAACACTAACATCTTTAGTTTTCAATTTCCCCCATTTCATCAACAAATCAGGGCTTTTGTTTCTTTGTGGGTTTATCACCTTCTATTCTTTGTCGTTTGCAGCTCTAAAATTATAGCGAGCTTGGCGACGCTTTGAACAATGCAGGGCAACGGCTTGCTACACCCAGATTGATTTGACGAATTTATGCCTGTTGCTGTTGATACTAGGGATGGTATTAGATTAGTCTTTCAGTAATATTCATTCTTGTTTTCTTTCTTAATTATCTAATTTTTGATGTTATGCGTCGTAATGTCGGTCCTGGCTCATTATTCTGGATATTTAGATGTTAGTCGCTCGAAAATTTGAAAAGAATTGCCGAATGTAACTCAATTGTTGAGTATGTACTAGCTGAATGTTTTGCCGTCGCCATCGGTTAGTATGTATGGTAGTTAGGTAAAATTTAAATCCGAAAAGGTAGTTTAAATGTTCGATGTGCATCACATTTTAATGCCCCACGCGGTCATATTGCACTGCTGTCAATTGAAAGCGCGCGAAGATCGTACAAGCCAAATCATCATTAAAATGTAACTCAATTGTTGAATATGTACTAGCTCGGTATTTTACTGTCGCCATTCGGTTAGTATGTGCCTCGAATTTCGGTTTGCCATATCTTGGTTCTCTGCCGTTTAGGATTACTATATTGATCTTCGAATTCTGTATCTTCTGCTAATGTATCTTCCTTATCGCAACCGCTTCGTTGTGTTCATTTGT
The DNA here is from genome assembly GCF_048544455.1 of Silene latifolia. NCBI lineage: Eukaryota > Viridiplantae > Streptophyta > Magnoliopsida > Caryophyllales > Caryophyllaceae > Silene > Silene latifolia. Next base: position 84,400,311 of record NC_133528.1, read on the forward strand.
CTGCTTATTTCTATTATCGTTTATCCTCCTTAATGTTTATTATTTCGTTCTTTTATTTTTGGTTTTGGACCCGAGCAACAGGCCAAGCTAAGATGGAAGAGTATGATGTTGTTTTTCATGCTTCTTATTGTTGGACTTTCTGTTAAGGTTTTGATGATTTTTAAAGGTCTTGTTTCATTGATTTGATGAAATAGGTTTGGGAGAAGTTGATTCGGCGGAAGATGGTATTGCCTGTTTCAAATTGGCAGATTCGTTCCGTTCAGCGGCATTCTAGCATGGTTAGTTTGCATTCTTTTATAGTTCTGCTTGAATTGGGTACTGTTGATATTTAGATTGGGGAATGCGGTAATGAGAGTCGGTAGTGCAATTACCGATTTTTTAAGTATTTTTTTTGGGGAGGGCTGTGGGCAATGCGAAGAGTAGGTTGGGGAGGTTAGGACATGTCTTTAATTTACTGGCATTTGGTTCACTGAAAATGCTTGGCTCAATGCAAAGAGAAGGCAGGAAGTTGATAATCGTCAGAGACTGTAAAACTATATTTTACTATTTTTTAAGATATAAGCTTAGATTAAGTCAGGCAGGGGATGAGCTAGGTGCAAGGGTTTATGGGAGAGAGAGAGACAATATCTACGGAAGCTAGAGATAGTCAGAAAGGGAGAGAGTATGCAAATGAAACATTAAGCATGGATATGAATGCTACATGCTGGTCCTGATAAGAGTATTCTAGGGCAGACTGTGGGAAGGTCAGGCGCATACTTCGATAATTTGGTGCTTTTCAGAGGAAAGTACGCATCAGCAATCAGGATACTCTTGGTGTTTTCACTGTTTATGGTGAAGAACAATTTTTAGCTAATGAGAAAAAACTGAGTCATCTGAATTGAAGAAAAAAAGAAAAAAAGAAAAAAAAAGAAAAAAGAAATGAAAACTGAAATGGAGGAATTGGACATAGACATGAAAAGTTCTACAGAATAGGAGAACATAAAGTCTACGCATTAGAAGTATCCAAATTTTCTAAACCAAAGCCTGTCAGCTTACAATTCTTTGATCAACAACACTTGGCAATTTACCAGAAACCACCTACATTCTTCAATCAACAACACAACAAAGTCGTTCAACTGACCAATTAATTAGCTTAAACCAACGCAGACTCTCATAGTCATATTATAATCCGGTATATCAAAGAGGTAAATGTGTGGAATACACTTTTTCAAGTCCATACATTACATTACATATGTAGAAAACTAGGGAAGAAAATACACAAATTTCCAAGATATATGTTGGTAACCAAGTAAATTAATTTACAGAACTCTTCAGGTTTGATTATTTGCATATTTTCATCTTAGAATCATCATAGTTTTCAGATTTTGTGGTGAACATTTTCTATTATTTCCCGCTGTGCTCTTTACTCTTGGGTGCGCCTTTTTCTATTCAATGAACATGTGACACAAGAGTAGCATAAAGATAATAAAAAAGATAGACACGCTCCGCCTAAACCTTTAGCCAGGGAAATGAGATGAGAGCCTTTTTAGACTTGGGTGAGCTTATGTTACTCTGACTCGGCTTGAAGGGTCGGACACGGGTGTGAATCCAAGTGTCGGACACGGCTATTTTATGAAAAAAAATGTCAAGTTTTTGGTCTAAAATGACTTAGCTTTTATTCAACCATTTTTTGAATTTATATGTCTGTACTCATGATCAAGAGTATGAATGTACTCTCTCCCTCCGTCTTAATTATTTGTTTTCCTTTGTTTATAATACTTCTCACAAAGAATAAAAGAGGTAAACAAATGATTAGAACAAAGGGAGTATGAGTATGTATATTGCATGGAGTATATCGAGACAAATACTCGTCAATACATTGATCATCGACTCTCATCACTTAAAAATGGTTACATAAGGCTAAGGTCTAACTTAAGATTACTTTGAATTTTTGGCTGCATCTACAGTCCTAGAACACGCATTTCACATTACAATTTCGGGACTGACATGATAGATGTTACTTTTTGGGGTTGGCATCGGAGGACTTTTCAACCATAGGGACTCTTTGCCGCTAGAGTAGATTTACAAGGAACTACACAAGTATGATATTACACTGTCGGAAGTAGAGATCTTGTATCTTAAACTTGATAGTAATTTTTTTTCCTTGTGTGTTCATCTCTATGCAGGGACTTCATGCCCTCTTTACTGGAGAGGATCCTACTTGGGAGGCATGGCCGACTGTTGATGCTTCTGGCTTCTCTGGCATCGCTAATTTAGGAGAAAATGGTATTAAGCTTAGGCGAGGATATGCTACATTTCTGTCTCCAAAGCCAACCTAGGTTCATTCCTCTCAACTCTATAGTGTGCTTTGATGGACGTTGAAATGATCATCACTTACTGAACAGCATGCCAACATCCCTATATAATATTTGTCATCGTTCTCATAAATACTCCCTTTGTATTTACCTATTATTTGGGACAAAGCCACGTGCATTAAGGAAATCATAATTGGAGAGCAAAATGAATGAATTAACGGTTTAAGTATCACTTTGTGACTGCTGTTTTGTTTGCTATTTCTGATCATTTTATGTAACTATTCCTTTTCTGTAGGATGAATTGTGTCAGCAGAAAGAAGAGGAGATGGATGCCAACTGCTCACAGGTTCGGCAAATTTCATGCTCACTGTATCCATACTTCATATGCCGTGCTTTGTTGTATGCAGCATGAAAGGAAGTCTGTCGAGGACCAGAACGCATGGAAATCAGTTGGCATTATTTTAGCTGGAAATCCGCAATTGGATGAGGTGCTCTACTAAAATTTTATTTTCCATGGAACTCTAATAGGGATGAGTTGATAATTTAAAAACGCGGCTTTAACCTGAGAAATGCTTACAGGTTGAGGAAGCGAAGGAGATCGATTTTCGGAAGGATGAGATAACAAAGCTCCAGATGGGACAAATATACATATTACTTAACCTGTATCTTTTTAGAATGGACTACGAAAATATACCACTTTATGTCAAATAATTTTGGTAGAATGGACTACGAAAAAAATTAACGTAGATGTTTGAGAAAGGTGTCAAATAAAGTGATGAATATGAAGGAAGTAAGGAGGTTACCAGCCATGGGAGTTCCTGATGGCCGCTCCGCTGTTTGGAAGGTAGTTTCAATAATTTAAATTTCCTAGGATTTTGTGATGTGTAATTAATTATCTTAATCTTGTGCTCAATGAAATTGAAAATGGAGCTCTTATCAGGATATTTGCCAAGTGATAGAGCAATGTGGCGGAAAAATAATCTAGCGAGGTTGGAGTTCAAGCATTTCAAGGATGACCTCTTGATGACGCCGGTATTTCATGTATGTTTCCTTCAGCTGAACAAGGTGCCACCATGCAGCATCAGCTCCTTAAGAGGTACAGAGTTACTGTTTTCTGGGCGGGCATAGGGTATTGCATCTACTCATATGATAACAACACCGTCATCAATCAGCAGCTACCATCCTTCTCAATGTTGTCATACATACTGAACATTTAATCGCTGCTTTTTAAAGAGTATAATCACCCTTAGTTTTCAGCTATAGCATCATCTCTTTATCTTGAATAGAAAAAGAGATCTAGAGCATTTTTTAAGCCATTTTTATTGTCTATATACTCAAGGTTCAGTTTTAATATCTATAGCTAAATTGGAGATAGATGGAGATTGATAAGAAATGAGACTAGGTCGTTAAATGCTAGAATTAACCTATCAAATTAACAATTTATAAACCAAACTCAACTCTACACTATGCAATTAAGAATAGTAGTAAAGGGAAGTAAGGGTCGAACCCAAGAGAAGGGATTTAAGACTAAAAACTTGAATTTAGACCAATGAAAATGAACAAAGCACAAGACTATGCACAAACTATGGGTATTAACAATGAACAACAATAGAGAGACATATATGGAGAATTGGCATGGAGAAAACAAGTAACAAAATGAAAGAGATGTGATTTTTCCTATGAAACAAGGCAACAAACACTTGGTATGCAAGTAACAATTATAAGAGATGAGAACTTGGTATAATCCTACAAGCTCCAACTTTTCTCAAAGCAAGACTCTTTTCTCTCCAATTTCATTTACCCAACATCAATCCTCAAGCAATTGATTACCACTATCTAAGCCAACAATGATAATCCTACTTAAACTACAAATTCTAACATTAAACCATGTAGGAATTGTAGCCAAGAGCATGAAGAGCAAACCAAGAGGAAAGTAAATGGGATATCACAAAGATATGTCTAAGCCAACAAACCCAATGATATAATCAATTTCTACTCACAAAGGTTGATACTTTAAACCAAGATATCAATAATTATGAGATGCTTCAACAAGTTATCACAAAAGTAAGGAACTTTGCAACAAACAAGCAATAGATGAACATTAAAGAGGCAAGGGTAATTACTTCTCACAACAAAACATACATCATGGCATTCAAACTTAGAAATTGAAATAAATGAAAGAGTAGAGATTAAGGAGTCAATACAATGATAAAGATGAAAGCTTGAGATGGATTACACCAAGTAGGGAAGGATTTAGTCTTCCATAGTCTTCATAAACCCAACAACTAAGGAAAGATTACAACTTTGAATGGAAATTGTCTTCTAAATTATTACAAGATTAGAACCCTAAATATGAGATTAGATGAGATGATAGGATGGTAGGTGAATGCTTTAGGTCTTCAAACTCTTGGGTATATATAAGGCTTCACGAAAACCTAGAAAGATTTCCAATTAAGAAGCCCAAAAAGAAGATTAGAAAACCCGTATAGCAGAGCTGCGCAGACTGCGCAGCCTGCGCAAAAACTGTTCTTGTTTGCGCAATCGTGCGCACCTGCGCACCCTGTTTGCGCAGGCTACGCACAGGCTCGCATTCTTGGACTTCTAATTTCCAAGAGGTAGACCTCTTCAAATTCCTTCATTTCTTCTAATCTTCACTCCTACTTCTCCCAACTAGTTTTCGGGTTACAAGTGAGCCTCTCGTGCCTTGTCTTGACCTTTGAAAGGTGCTCTATTGCCTCTCGGGTTCCATGCATTAAGATCGAGTGTCCAACCGAGGTAAAGTGCACAAGTTACCACATCATACCCAATTGCCGAATGCTAGGAAAAGCATACTAAAAGACCCATATTAAAAGACACGAGGGTGATAAAATCACCCTCTTAGACCGACACAAAAAATTACTATCAAACTCCCCCACACTTAGACTTTTGCTAGTCCCGAGCAAAACCCGAAACAAGCAAACATGAAGTCTACAAGAGAGTGTAGGAGTGAATGATCACTCTTCCCTTTCCTCTTCCTTCTTATATCTCCCTCAAAACACAACCACTTAATGAAAAAGAAAAGAACTTGACTCAAATTTGACACAACTCTTCACTCACTCCCCCGCCTTATGTCTCCCTCAAACAAGGACACGACACACCACTAACTCCGACTCATCACGCAACTCCACCCTTCTTATATCACCAAAGTAGAAGTGGTCACTCTTGCCTTATCCCAAGGCAATTGCAAAGTGACCTACACAATCCTCCAAATCATTCATCTTCCCCTTATATCACCCCCTTATCACTCCAAGGAATGCAAGTTATGCTACTAAGTTGGCCAAACTCCCAATAAAGATTAACAACCTAGTAGCCAACATGAAAAACCACCAATTTGAAACAATTTTCTTCGACTCAAAAAGAAATTAAATCCTAAATCTAACCTCCTTCCAAGACCCTCCTTATTGCTCCCTTCTTATCCCTCCATCTTTTTGGTGTTGTATTTTTCAATTTTTCGATTTTTTTGTTTGAAAATCCCTCATTTTGCCTAAGGTGCCCTTTCGGGTTTTCACCTTAGCTTTTTCCTTTCCTCTTATCGGTGGCTCGCAACTCGATTCTTCATTTTGTCCGGAATGCCCTTTCGGGTTTTCATTCCGTCCTCGGCCACCTTTTCCAATCTTGCCTAGGTGCCCACCCTTGTGAGTTTTCACCTAGCCGGAATTTTTAATTTTTTTAATTTTTTTTTTTTTTTTTTTTTTTTGCATTGACAAGAGGGACAATTTACATATGTTACAATTTCACACTCCCCGACACTTAAATCTCACATTGTCCTCAATGTGGAGGAGTGCCAAGTTCTTCAAGGGTTTTGGTTGGAGGGGCCCGAGCCTTCACCTCGCTCATATGCCCCCCGGTTGTGTCTTTTTCTCTCTTCTTTCTTTTTCTTTCTTGGCCCTCATGTAGGCCTCATCAACTTGAGCTTCATCAATGGTGGGTTGGTAATTTGGTTCATATTGGTGGAGAGTCATGCCAAAAAGGCCTTGAATGAGGCCAAAGGAGTCTTCATGGGCTTGAGAATCATAGTTAAAATCTTCAAGATATTGGTGGTGCCTTTCGTTTTGCACCCCAAACTGGTGCCTCACTTGCTCACGCCACTCGTTTTGCTTTTGCCACATTGCTTGATTCTCCGCCCAAGCCTTGGCGCTTTGTTGGTGCCACGCATAAGACTCCTCTTGCCTTTTGGCAATCCCTTCAAGCATTCTTTTTTGGGCCAATTCGGCCTCATCTCCTAACCTTTTGTTCTCATCAAACGCATTACGGAATTGTTCCAAACTCTCCAATCTTGGCCCTTGTTGTTGTTGCCAAGAATGGGAGCTCTCAACCCGCCCACTAATCTCTTGCAAAGTCCCTCGGGTGTCCTCAAAAGTATTTGAACATTTGATGTTGCCATGGTTCCAAAGTTGGAGTGGAGGAACCCCCGGCCTCATACATAGGGGTGTCATGAGGCGGTTTGTAGGACGAAGGAATATGTGGGGTATCATGAAATCCCCCCTCAATGATCTCAACCTCTCTCTCTTCCATTTGTTGGGGGCCATGGGATGGTTCAACGGCCCTTCTCTTACGCATTCTTTGTGGGGGTGGGTTGGGGAGGTTGCCCTCGGGAGGGCAAAAGAAATCCCGGGCTCTTGGTCCGCTTGGAAAGGGGCCATTCATTGGTAGCTTCATATATTGGACACCCCCTTCCCCCAACCAATGGCAACTCCATGGGACCGTGTCCAAGGTATGCATCATATGGGTCTCCACCAACCCTGCTTCATTGTAAAGATTATTCCCCCACACTCGAGGTTGTTCATCCGGAATAGCACCAACCAAGCTAGCCACAAAAAGAGTGACCAAACCTCCACAATTAATGCTCCCTTTCTTTTCTCTTTGTTTTGATGCACTAACCACAAAAAGCTTGGCCCAATCCGGAACCCCCTCCCCCCTCGGGCAACATCGCCCAAATGCACTCACGGACCCCCTCATTTAGCTTTGTAGGTTCCCCCATCGTAAAGAAGAAACACGAAATCATACGTGTAAGAATCCGGATGGGGGGGGGGGTGTGATGGAGGAGATCTTGTCACTGTTTGTCATGTGCGTTTTTCCCGTGAGTGCACACCAAGTGTCGTTCAAGGCCGTTCCCTGTGGGTTGATGGAGGAAGGTGGTTTAGTAATTCTCAAAATCTCACTCACCCTCTCAAAGGTTAGAGTGTGCCACATCTTGTTCAACCGAAAACTCACCCTAGCACTCTCTCTTACCCCCGTGATTTGGATGGTAGAAAGGAACTCTAAGGTATAGGCGGGGTATGTATGTGGTTGGAGGTTCATGTACCTCTCTAGTCCTACCTTGGTGAGGAAGGCAAGGGTTTGGTCATAGATACCCATGTCCCTCAAGGTCCCCGGGTGAAGGAATTTTGATACCGGCAAGGGTTTACTCTCAAGGAACTTGAAGAAAGTCTTGGTTTGCGAGGGTAACCCTTCATCCCCTTTAAGAGGCTTAGGTGGTGCATCGGGTTGAGGTTGGGTTGAGGACTCACCCTTTTTCTTTGGTTTTCCCTTTCCAAGTCCAAAAACCATCTTTCTTTCTTTCAAAAATTTCAAAAACAACCACTTAAAACAACCAAAAATCTGAAAATTTTTCTAATGGGCAATTCAACAAACACCTTATGTGCACTAGAACAATCTTGATTGATTAAGGTAATTTTGTTGAATTTTGCCTTCCCTAACAGAAAATGATTGCCAACAATCCCCAAATAATCAATTACAAGCAAGAATTCAACTCAACTACACAATGTAAATTGAATTAAATCAATTGAAAACAAAGAGAGTGAAGAAAGTTGTTATACCTTCCCGAAAATTCTCAAACTTGCTTGAATGAAGAAGAATGTTGCATAAAAATCCCTTTGTAACCCAGAAATCCACTCGAAAAAAGCTTCAAATTAACCTCGAAAAATTAGGGTTCTTGGGAGATTCGGGGATTTTTGTCAGAAATTGGGGATGTTTGAAGGTGTTTTTGAAGGTAAGGATGAACTTGGTGAAGAATTTGGTGAAGAAGTTGAGGTTTGTTGATGATAAAGGGTGATTTGATGAGTGTTGGAATGAATGAGATGGGGTATTTGGGGTTTTTGTTAAGGAAGGGATTGGTAGAGTATGAACAAAAGACGGGATTAGGAAAAACAAATAACCGAGAATACAGACCTGCGCAGGCTGCGCAAAATTAAGGGTTGCCTGCGCAATCGTGCGCAGCTGCGCAAGCCTTATACGTAGGCTGCGCTGGGCCTCGCAGTTTTGCTCTTGCTTCTTTTAATTGTAAATTCAACTCTTAGCCAATTTTTGGCTCAAATTTTCCTTAATCCCTCTTCAAAGCTTCTTCCAATGAACTTGCCTATTAAACCCGACTCTCATCTTCTCTTGGGCACGCTTTCCAAGAAGGTTCTTGTAAATCACTATATCATGTAACAAACCTCAAGTGCTTTTTACATGTCAATGCAAATTAAATTAATTAAACGAAATTAACATGCAAGTAAATAAATTGCGGAAATAAACTACGCTAGGAAAGCAATTAAATTGGGAGAGAATATTTACAAATTTGCCGTTATTTAATGTCGATGGCTCGACATAGTCATTGTTGGAGATTTAATCTTTGTAAATTGGATCTTCTAAAAGAAGATCCTCTTTACCTTGCAACTCGATTCCCTTGAAGTAATGCTTCAACCTTTGCCCATTGACCTTTATCACTTTTCCCGAGGTCGGGTCTAGGGGTGTAACCGAGCCGAGCCGAGCTCGAGCTTACCTATGATCGAGCTCGGCTCATATTATAAAATCCGAGTTCGAGCCCGAACCGAGCTCTTGAAATCAAGGCTCGGGATCGGCTCATATAATATTTTACGAGTCCGAACCCGAGCCCGAACTTTGTTTGCATACTATTTTTTCGAGCATTATTTTAATTATAACGTAATTTTTGATTTAAAAATTCAAATTCAAACGAGAATATTATCTTTTTGTTAGCTTATACTCCCTCCATTCAACTCCACACTACCACTTTCTTTTTTCACGTTTGTCAACGCATTTTTTACGCGCTAAATATCGTTAGCTACGTATTTTCAAAAATATAAAAGTTAGATATTTTTAATGTACTCGTAACGACGAATAAAACAAGATCTCACATGAATATATTTTCATTTATGTATTGAGAGAAAATTGAAATTGAATGTTTAACTATGAATAGTGTGCAAAATAGATAATGGTAGTGTGGAGTTGAATGGAGGGAGTAAGAACAATTATTATGTAATTTTATCTTATAAACTAATATTTTAATTTATTTACTTTAAAGTTGATACAATTTGAGTAAATATATTGAAAAAATTAAGTAATTTTAAAAATAACGAGCTCAAACGAGCTCTCGAGCCAGCTCGGTTTGGGCTCAGCTTAGTTCGAGCCCGAGCTCGAGCTCAGTTTGACCGAGCTCGAGCCGAGCTTTGACCGAGCCGATCCCGAGGGCTTGTCGAGCAGGCTCAATTCATTTACAGCCCTAGTCGGGTCTTCCACCTCCACCGCTCCGTGTGGAAAGACTTTCTTGACTTTGTAAGGCCCATACCACTTCGACCTTAGCTTGCCGGGAAAATTCTTGAGACAACTTTGAAAAACCAACACATCTTGTCCCTCTTTAAAAACCCTTCTTGTTACCATCTTGTCATGCCAAGACCGAGCCTTTTCCTTGTAAATACTAGCATTGTCATAGGCATTGTGCCTAAGCTCTTCCAATTCTTGAATTTGAAGCTTTCGGTGCAATCCCGCCTCATTGACATTTTGATTGAAAGCTTTGATGGCCCAACAGGCTTTGTGTTCAACTTCTACGGGAAGGTTGCATCCCTTCCCATAAATTAGCCTATATGGAGACATGTCGATTGGGGTCTTGTAAGCCGTTCTATAAGCCCATAGAGCATCTTCAAGCCTCTTGCTCCAATATTTTCGGTCGGGATTGACCGTTCTTTCCAAGATATGCTTAATCTCCCGGTTAGAGACTTCCGCTTGGCCGTTTGTTTGGGGGTGATAGGCCGTAGAAACCTTGTGAAGCACACCATATTTTTGAAGCAAGGTTGAGATCACCTTGTTGCAAAAATGAGTTCCCCTATCACTAACAATGGCCTTTGGGAAGCCGAACCTTGAAAATATATTGCTCTTGACAAATGCTTGCACCGTCATTGCATCATTACATTTCGTGGGAATGGCTTCCACCCACTTAGACACGTAATCAACCGCCAAGAGGATGTAGAGGTATCCATAAGAATTAGGGAATGGTCCCATGAAGTCTATTCCCCAAACATTGAAAATTTCCAAATAAAGCATCGGTTGTTGGGACATTTCGTTTCTACGTGAGATGTTGCCAAAACGTTGGCATGTATCGCAAGTATTGACGAAAGTATGAGCATCTTTGAACAATTTGGGCCAATAGAACCCGCACTCTAGGATCTTCCGTGCCGTTCTATGAGGCCCAATGTGACCCCCACAAGCGTACTCGTGGCAATGTTTGAGGATGGATGGAATCTCTACATCCGGCACACAATGCCGAATGACTTGATCTTGGCACATCTTCCATAGGTATGGCTCATCCCATATGTAGAATCTAGAATCGGCCTTTATCCTATTCCTTTGACTTGATGAGAGTGAGGGTGGAAATTTCTTTGTTACCATATAGTTGACAAGGTTAGCATACCAAGGCTCAACGGCCTTCATAGAATATAGAGATTCAAGTGGTAAGCTACCGTCCACTACTCCCATGGTCTTCACTAGATCCTCATTGATGTGAATACGACTTAAATGGTCGGCCACCACATTAGCACTCCCTTGCTTGTCTTTGATCTCGATATCAAACTCACTCAACAAAAGAACCCATCTCATTAGCCTTGCTTTGGTGTCTTCATTGTCAACAAGTTGTCTTATAGACTTGTGGTCGGTATAAATGATGACATTGGCACCCAAGAGATAAGCCCGGAACTTTTCAATAACATACACCACCGCTAAGAATTCCTTCTCCGTGGTAGTGTAGTTCCGTTGAGCATCATTCCAAAGTGAAGAAGCATATTGTATCACATGAGCAACCTTCCCGTCCCTTTGACCTAAAACCGCGCCAAGGGTATAATCACTAGCATCGGTCATGATTTCAAAAGGGAGGTCCCATCTTGGAGCTTAAATTATCGGGGCCGTCACAAGCTTTTCCTTCAACGAATCGAATGCCAACCTACACGCATCATCAAAAACAAACTCCACATCCTTGTGCAAAAGCTTGCACAAGGGGTAAGCAATCTTGGAGAAATCCTTAATAAATCGACGGTAGAAGCCCGCGTGTCCAAGGAATGACCTTATCTCCCGAGTATTAGTAGGATAGGGCAAGGTTTTTATCACTTCAACCTTAGCCACATCCATCTCAATCCCTCTCTTTGAGACTATGTGACCTAACACGATGCCGCTTTTAACCATAAAGTGACATTTTTTGGAATTCAACACAAGGTGTGACTCCGTGCATCGTGATAGGACCATAGTTAGGTGGTCCAAGCAAGCTTCAAAATTATCTCCATGGACGGTGAAGTCGTCCATGAAGACCTCTAAGACTCTTTCTACAAGATCCGAGAAAAGACTCATCATGCAACGTTGAAATGTACCCGGAGCATTACACAAACCGAAGGGCATCCTTCGGTATGCATATGTTCCAAAAGGGCATGTGAATGTTGTCTTGGATTGATCCTCCGGACGTATGGGAATTTAAAAGTATCCGGAATATCCGTCCAAGAAACAATAGAATTCCTTCCCCCCTAGCCTCTCTAGCATTTGGTCTAGAAAGGGTAGAGGAAAATGATCTTTGAAAGTCACGGCATTTTGGCGGCGATAATCGATGCAAACTCTCCACCCGGTTTGAATCCGGGTGGGAATTAAAGATCCTTCCTTGCCCTCGATTACCGTCACACCACCCTTTTTAGGTACACATTGAGTGGGACTTACCCATTGAGAGTCGCTAATGGGGTAGATGATTCCCATTTGGAGTAGTTTGATGATCTCTTCCTTCACCACCTCCATCATTGGTGGGTTCAATCTTCTTTGTGGTTGCCGAACCGGCTTTGCTTCCCCTTCCAAACGGATCTTGTGCATGCAAACGCTTGGGCTTGTCCCTTTTAGATCCGCAATGCTCCACCCAAAAGCTTCCTTGTACTTGTGCAATACATCCACCAATCTCCTTTCTTGATCACCCTCAAGTTGGTTTGAAATTATGAGGGGTAGAGTGTTGTTTTCCCCAAGAAAGACGTACTTCAAGTGGTCGGGGAGTGGTTTTAGATTTGGAGTTGGTGGCTTTATGATGGAGGGAAGTGGTCTTTCAAGGGAGGCTTATAGGGGAAGGAATTTGGATTGGTAGTCATAAGAATAAGAAGAAAAACAAGACTTTGGTGAGCTGAGAATTGCGCAGGCTGCGCCTGGGGCTTGCGCAGGCGCATTTCCTCCTCAATTTCTTTCATTTCTTTTTCTTCCTTTGATTCTTCTAGTGGTTCTTCCTTCTCCAATGCCTCTATATTTTCCTGCACATCATGAGACAACAAAAACCGCAACCCTTCCTTCTCGACATTGTTAGTGAGGGCCACCTCAAGTGGGTCCCTATGACTCAATTGGTAAACTCGATTTGCCAAAGGTTCAATTTTATCAAGAAAGTAGCAAAAACTCAAATCATAGGTCTTTTTCATTGTCTCATACACATTATACTTCAAAACTTTCCCTTCAAATTCCATGGTCAAATTTCCATCATACATGTCAAGTTTGGTTTTGGAGGTTCTCATGAAAGGCCTCCCTAACAAAAGGGGTGTAGCCTTGGAATCCGGTTCCATGTCCAAAACATAAAAATCGGCCGGAAACATGAATTTATCCACCTCTACCAACACATCTTCTACAAGACCCTTGGGGTGAATTATGGAGCGGTCCGCCAATTGTATCACAACATTGGTCTTAGACAAGGGAGGCAATTCTAAGGTCTCATAAATGGAATAAGGCATGACATTAATAGAGGACCCCGAGTCTAACATGGCTCTAGCAAAAGCTTTGCCTCCAATTGAGCACGGTATAGTTAGCATGCCCGAATCATCGCACTTTTTGGGAAGATTTTGTTTGAAAATTGCCGAGACATGCCTACTAACCGTGACTCTTTCAACTCCTTTCCTTGGCTTCCGTTTAGGGGTGCAAAGTTCTTTGAGAAACTTTGCATACCTAGGGACGGTTTTAATGATAGTAAAAAGAGGGATGTTGACCTCACATTTCCTAAAAGTTTCATAAAGATCGGAGTCTTTATCAAACTTCTTGGGATTTGTGAGGGCACTTGGAAATGGTACCTTCGGTTCATATTCCTTTTCAATCTCTTCAAGTTGATCCTTTGTGTTGGTGCTTCCTATCTTTCCTTTGTCAATGCTCAAAGGACTCTTTTCCTTTTCCACATTAGCTCTTGAAGATGTCCCTTTCTCTTGTTCAACCACAAGCTCTTCTTCAATTTGCTCTTCAATTTCAATAACCCTTTCTTGTGATTTGCCCCTTCTCTTCTTCTTGGGAGAGGATTCTAAAGTTCTCCCCTTCCTCAATGTCATAGCACTAGTATTCTCTCTAGGAGGAAATGTAGTGGAGGTAATAGAAGTAGAATTCCTTTGGTTTTGCTTAGCAAGATCTTGGGCAATTTGTCCAAGTTGGACCTCAAGGTTGGCAACCTTGGCATCACTAACACCCTTGTCGGCTTCAATCTTGTCAAACCGCTTGTTTGTTTTAACTTGCTCTTGCAAAATGTTCTTAAGCAAGTCTTGAACACTTGGTTCCTTTTGAGAATTGGTGTTGTTACCTTGATTGCCAAATTGGGATGATTGACCTTGGTTTTGGTTTCTACCTTGGTTGTTGAAATTCCCATTCCTATTTCCTTGAGAATTTGAACCTTGACGTTGTCGGGAATTTTGGTCCCTCAAGTGGTTGAGGCCATTCACAAATCTCTTTGAGGTGTCACCACCCCAACCAAGTCGAACATTGTCTCTACTCCCAACATTGTAAGTATTACCACTAGGGTCATAATTGTAGTATCCTCCCCCGGAAGGATTCCTAGCATTGTAATTCCCATAACCCATTGCACTTACATTTTCCACACCAATTCCTTCTTCAATCATAATGGGGCAAGCTTCCTCCATATGAGGACCTTGGCAATAGTTGCATTCCACTTGTTTCCTTTGACCTCCATCTTTGTTTGGATTGTTCACCATCATATTCTTCACTAGGTGAGTTAAGTCATTCACACTTTGCTCAAGATTTTGAGTAGATGAAGAGGAGGTTCCCATTGAAGATGCATTTCTTGATCCCCTTTGAGTTCTACCATAATTCCTTGTAGTTGAGGCAAGTCTCTCAATGATTTCCTTGGCATCCACTATGGAAAAATTCTCCAAACCTCCTCCGGTAGCGGAATTGACCATCCTTTGATCATCTTGGCCTAACCCTTCATAAAAATTCACATGAAGGTCATCATCACTCAACCCATGGTATGGGCATTGAGCCACCAACTTCTTAAATCTCTCCCAATATTCATACATGGTTTCCCCATTGTCTTGCTCTATTATGGTAATTGCCTTCTTTGCACGGTTGTGGCGTGAATCGGGATAGTATTTCTCAAGGAAAGCCGCTTTCATTTCCTTCTCAGTTCTTATGGACCCCGGAGTAAGATAGAAAATCCAATCTTTGGCCGCGTCCAACAAGGAAAAGGGAAGGCCCGAAGTTTGAATTGGTCCTCCGTCACTCCATTCGGAATGGCTCCTTCACACATCATGTGAAATTCCGATAGGTGACGGTTTGGATCATTTCCCGCATGGCCGTGAAACTTGGGCAAGTTATGAATGAAGAAACCTTTGAGTTCGAAATTTGCATTGGCTCCTAAAGGGGGTAGGTGATGCACAAAGGTTGTTCATCATAATTCCTTGCTCTTATCTCCCGGATGGTTCTCGTGTCATTCGCCATAGGGGGATACTCTACTTCAATCGGATTTACTTCAATAGGATCTTCCGAAGGTGCTTCTTCTACTCGATGTTCCCTTTGTGCTCTTTGGTACCACGGATTGGTAAATAACCACGAATATGCTCCAAAAGAGTCCTTTTCAACGGGAGTTGATTCACCATTTTGTAGAGGACTAAACATAAACCTTTGCACTACACACACAAGTTAGAACTTCCACTTACTTTCAAAAACAAAGAGAAGAAAAATAACTAACATGTAATTAACAATCAAGCCTTTAGCTATGTTGCCCTTCCCCGGCAACGGCGCCAAAATTTGATAGGAAATGAGACTAGGTTGTTAAATGCTAGAATTAACCTATCAAATTAACAATTTATAAACCAAACTCAACTCTACACTATGCAATTAAGAATAGTAGTAAAGGGAAGTAAGGGTCGAACCCAAGAGAAGGGATTTAAGACTAAAAACTTGAATTTAGACTAATGAAAATGAACAAAGCACAAGACTATGCACAAACTATGAGTATTAACAATGAACAACAATAGAGAGACATATATGGAGAATTGGCATGGAGAAAACAAGTAACAAAATGAAAGAGATGTGATTTTTCCTATGAAACAAGGCAACAAACACTTGGTTTGCAAGTAACACTTATAAGAGATAAGAACTTGGTATAATCCTACAAGCTCCAACTTTTCTCAAAGCAAGACTCTTTTCTCTCCAATTTCATTTACCCAACAACAATCCTCAAGCAAGTGATTACCACTATCTAAGCCAACAATGATAATCCTACTTAAACTACAAATTCTAACATTAAATCATGTAGGAATTGTAGCCAAGAGCATGAAGAGCAAACCAAGAGGAAAGTAAATGGGATATCACAAAGATATGTCTAAGCCAACAAACCCAATGATATAATCAATTTCTACTCACAAAGGTTGATACTTTAAACTAAGATATCAATAATTATGAGATGCTTCAACAAGTTATCACAAAAGCAAGGAACTTTGCAACAAACAAGCAATAGATGAACATTAAAGAGGCAAGGGTAATTACTTCTCACAACAAAACATACATCATGGCATTCAAACTTAGAAATTGAAATAAATGAAAGAGTAGAGATTAAGGAGTCAATACAATGATAAAGATGAAAGCTTGAGATGGATTACACCAAGTAGGGAAGGATTTAGTCTTCCATAGTCTTCATAAACCCAACAACTAAGGAAAGATTACAACTTTGAATGGAAATTGTCTTCTAAATTATTACAAGATTAGAACCCTAAATATGAGATTAGATGAGATGATAGGATGGTAGGTGAATGCTTTAGGTCTTCAAACTCTTGGGTATATATAAGGCTTCACGAAAACCTAGAAAGATTTCCAATTAAGAAGCCCAAAAAGAAGATTAGAAAACCCGTATAGCAGAGCTGCGCAGACTGCGCAAAAACTGTTCTTGCCTGCGCAATCGTGCGCACCTGCGCACCCTGTTTGCGCAGGCTGCGCACAGGCTCGCATTCTTGGACTTCTAATTTCCAAGAGCTAGACCTCTTCACTCCTACTTCTCCCAACTGGTTTTCGGGTTACAAGTGAGCCTCTCGTGCCTTGTCTTGACCTTTGAAAGGTGCTCTATTGCCTCTCGGGTTCCGTGCATTAAGATCGAGTGTCCAACCGAGGTAAAGTGCACAAGTTACCACATCATACCCAATTGCCGAATGCTAGGAAAAGCATACTAAAAGACCCATATTAAAAGACACGAGGGTGATAAAATCACCCTTAAACCGACACAAAACATTACTATCAAGATCGTGTTAAATTAACAAATGATCGAAAAAAAATTTGTATGTTTTGGCGACTTTGTTGTTCTCTCCATTCTCCTTGGGAATATTGAGTAAACTGGAACACAACTTACAAAGTTACAATGCCCTTCCCAGATTTGATTTGGTGTTGTTTGAGGGCTTTAGGCCCATATGTTTGGTGTCCGAGGAGTATGTAGGTAAACGTGGTAATTTTGGTGCCCAAATATTGCTAGCCTTATGTAGGTATACTTGGTAATTTTACTCTCTCGCTGAATCGCCCTTTTATGTATTTTCAGCAGTGGAGAATGAAAATTGCTAAGTCGGCGAAGGTGTGATATTGCAGAGGTATGGGTATTTTACTTACTTATAGTTAGACAAAAGAGCAGGAAATGAACAATTAGTAAAGGGGATATGAGTGTGGAAGAGGAAATGAGGGAAAATGGAATGAATGGCAGGAAGTGAAGGAAGGTTTCTTTAGAGATTGAATGAGGGAGGCTTTATATCTAAGGGAGAGGGAGAGGGAGAGGATAAGGGGAGTGTGCAAGGGTCAAAGAACGCACAGTAGTTAGACTGTTCATATTCTTGTACTGAGAAGTACGACAGTAGAAGTTCAGTAATAACAAGTAAATGTTTGTGAATTGGTCAAAAGAGTCTAACTTTAAATGAATCAAAGTTTATTACAACTTATATTCGATGGTCTCGTATTCAACCAAGTACATTCTTGATCCTCCCCGAACACGACTCCGAACTGGAGTCATGCTGAGCCAATGTTTGTGAGCCGTACCAGAGATATTATCACTCCTCTTGGAAGTATAAATTGGTTTCTAGCCATGGTCCACGTACGATGCTTAGCAAAATTTGAATGGTTAACATCGCGGCTGATAAAGAGAAATAGTTTTATATGGTTGTGTAATCTAAATTTTTTTTCCATTTACACTTATAGTACATATATTACTGACCGAAACTCAATGGTTACGTGGTGATCATTCGAATTGAAAATATTTTGCTCCTTGGTCCACCACTGGTTGGAACCCTCTCCATTCCCACAAATAAATGAAATAAACTTGCCTTTATAAATGAAAAAAGAACATTCCCGTATGCATCAACTAAAGGTTGTGTTACATGATTTGTTCCCCTCAACTTCTAAGCCTCAGCAATACCTTGACGCTTTCCAAGTCCATTCAAAAGACGTCTTCTTTTATCTTAAGATAATGATGGCTGGTCTAAAAGGATGACTGACCTTTGAACAATATTTCGAGATGTTTAGCCTTCTTTATACTGTCTCTTCATAATTTTGAAAACTGTTTTGTTACTCGTTTTGTATGTGTGCATGTGAGAGTCCATATAATGCTATGATTACTGAAAGTATTGTATTGTGTAAAATGAAGCTTCAATTTAATACTTTAAGAAATAAAATGCTGACAATGTATATTAGCAATTTTTTGTTTTGTTTTGGCAGTGCTTTTGATTCGTGGTTGAAGATGAAATATTTGGCGGTTTTCACATGAGCAGTGACAACAATGAGGTTGAAGTCCTTTTCAGCATTTGGGGAAACTGTTGTCAATCTCATGAGAATGTAAGTAGCTGTAGCAGAGAATCAATTCCGTTGCTTCTTTCATCAATTAAGGGTCCATGGTCTGATATATTTGCAGATATCTTTTTAAGCTGGTAAGTTTCTATTGTAATTTGTAATTTCCATTTGACGCTTTAGTCATCTTTTGATGGGTTGCATTTGGAGGCATAAAATGGTGTCTGTCTTCCTTAGAATGCCTCAAGAACTCCGTGGTTTAGCAGAGATGCGTTCGGAAGGAAGAGTTGGTGCTGGTAGGGGTAACAGAAGTCGCAACAGGAGACATCAGTTGAGATCCTGCTAATAAAGAGATCATTAACTTGTGTATTTTTAGTTGCTAAATGTGTAATCATTGGGCAGTTTACTTGTGTAATCATTGGGCAGTTATAATTCTTAGTTTAGTTGTTAATGGGAAAGAGTTTGTCACACTATTTCACATCTTCTATATAAGTCTCAATTTTTTCGATGGTTGTGTGATTTGTAGGAAGTGTATAACTTGGGTTTTGGTTTAAATGTTACTCTTGGTTGCATATTTGAGGTAAAATGAGGAGACGATGAACCCCATGGTGGTGGACTGTAGTTAAATGTGGAATCGGTTGAGGCCGCATATGCTTGCATAGTGTTTTCAATTCAATTTCAAGAAATTTGTATGTTTTGTCAGTTTATACAGATACTAGAGTTTATACTTGTTATTTTAACCCGTCATATTATGTTACTAATATAACCGACTAAATTAGTAGAAGGAGAAGGGGAAGTGATTGAGGAATGAGGGGAAGGGCTTGAGGAATGAAGAGAAAAAAAAGAGGGAGGGAAGAGAACGAGGGGAAGGGATTGGGGAATGAGGGGAAGGGGGAAGAGATAAGGGGAGTAGGACAAATAGTAGAAGGAGAAGGGAAAGTCAGAGAATACAAATGGGGAAAGGGGAAAGGGAGGGAGGTCGACGAAGAGGACAAAAGAAGTAATAGGAGGCAAGGAGAGGGAAATGGAATAATATGAACGATAAGAGGAAGGGAAAGGGAAGAGTCGTACGAGGAAAAATTTGAGGAGTAATAATATGAGAGCAAGTGGAGGAGGAGGAGAAATGGAAGGTATAAGGGAGGAGGAAGGGGAAATGGATGAAAGGTCGAGAAAGAGAGTAAGGGTAAAGAAGAGGAGGTAGAGAGGGGAAAATGAAAGGATGCGGACGATAAGAGAAAAGGGAAAGAGGAAGGAAGGAGGATGAGAAAGTGAAAGATATGGAGGAGTACTTGGAAAAATGGGAGAAGTAATATGAGAGCAAGTGGAGTAGAAGGGGAAATAAAGAATACATACGGGGAGGATAGGGAAACATATAAGGTATATGGAAGGAGAAAGAGGAAAGGGAAGGAGGACTACGAGGTTTAAGAAGAGAAGGTTGTTTAGGATACGACGGCGTTGAAGAGAAAAGAGGGAGATAAAGAGGATGACGAAGTAAAAGGTGATGAAGGTTGGGGAAAAGGAGAAGGAAGAGGAGTAAGGAGGGCTAAGGGGAGAAGAGCGATTAGTATGAGGAGGAAGGGGATGAGGAGATGTAATATTTACGTTACTCGCAAAGTACAATATAATACTAATGTCTTGTGTATTCCATGTAATTGTGTTCTTTAACAATTAGCCATTGAAGCAAAAAGTGTAGTTATATTCGGATATTCATGCTCTCAGCAAAGTTAAATACAAATTATTTACGAATGGATATAATTTTATTTGCAATTGATTCAAACATGAAAATAATATAACAAGAGTTTCATTATGATCGACACTCAACATGTACAAACAACCGAACCAGATCGTATATTCATTTCTGAACAAAGTTAGATACAAAATATTTACGGATGTGATTTTGTGTGCAGTTGATCCGAACATCCAAAAAATTATAACACCAAGAATTTCATTGCGATCGCTACTCAAAATGTATGGAAAACAAAACCAAATCAAGATTCGCTACTATACATTTGAAACGTAAAAGATTAAAATAACTTGGGGGACGGTGCGCATCGCGCGCCGTGCAACCAACTAGTATTATAAAAAATATTAAACGTATAGAAGTGTTTCACAATTTTTATTCTCTATAATTAGAGACCAAATTTGATATATTTCAGAACTTATTTAATTTTATTCATTTTATCAATAAATACCTTTTACATACGAGAAGTCGAGAAACTAACAAAAAAAAGAAAAATCTAAAGCTTACTACATTCTATTGATAAATGTAAATAAAAAAGATATTTGGTTAAAATTAAATTATTCTGGTATTCACATTTTTGTGGGTATACCAAAAGTAAAAAAAAAAATTAATAAATAAACATAAAACATGGTTTGCAGGAACTAGGTTAAGGTAGGGCGGGATAAAACATAAAAATTAGCAAGTTGGGCTTCTAACCGTGGGAAATAATCTGTATACTTCCCTTATTATGCAAGGATTATAACGATTTTAACAGTGATGATCAATAGTCATAAAACAAAATACATAAACAAAATAAAGGATTCAGAATTAACCTTCGGTCCTAGCAAAAATGGCCTAAGAACAATATCAAAATAGATATTCGCCTATTGGTTGCACCCAAGACGATATGAGATATGCCCTATGATAATGCTAGAATCGATCTAAAATTTTCTGTAAAATTTAGTTGTTTTTGTGTTTTTTCTGATGATAGAGGAGGCTAGGTCAAGAAAAAGAATTAGGGTAGAATAATTCTCTCCCTTTCTTTCTTATACTGACCGAAAATTAGGAAGAAAAAAGCTCTCCCAATTTCGGCCCATCTGACCCAATAAGGAGTATAATTTTCTTATTTTTGGTCTTTCCAAAAATATATAAAATGTGTTGAATTGTCATCTAGTGAGGATCGAACCCAAAACCTCTTGGTTTGTGTACCCTCACTATTACCACTATGACACATTCATTTTGCTGATATTAAATATAACTGATTACATTTAATTACGAATTAACAGATTAATTCGTCCAAGCTAACATTACATATATTTAATTAAATATAACTTATTATATTTAATTTACGAATTGTGATTAATTGTCTCAACTAATATTATTTAATTTTCATTAAATAATTATCTCATCAACACATTGACTAACTATTTAGTCATATTGGGCATCAATGTGATTATATTTCTATAACCACATTTCTCAAACACATCCTATAGGTGTGACCTTTAGGGACCAGTTGATCACCGCTATCTGTATGATAATAACGTCAAACTTTCTAGCAAGCCAACCGTTATTAGGTAAACGTTAATCAACTGATTAAATATACGAAGTCTACCCTTGTGAACCTGTAAGAGATTTACAAATGTTATCACACTAATTTGTGGAGGACACAAGCTCCAACAAACTCCCACTTGTCCTCACAAGTGTATGTGCGATAACCGATTCTCATATCCTAAAATTTCTCCCACTCAATGTAAAACAATTTGCAAATCCGTATTCACAAAGGTCGTATTTTACAAGCGATCAATATCAAGAGTGGTTTCCCCGACTAGAGAGTAACTTAACTGATAAACGAATCATCATTCGAGCATGGCCATGCATTTCGATTTACAACTCTTCGAGTGACCCCGAGAAATAACTATACCGATAAGGGTTGGATATTTTCCTCAACTCGAATCCTGCAGATGTAAGCACAAGTATGAAATGACCCGAGAAAAAATCTACTTGGCCTCCGATTCTGGCAGACCGTGAGAAAGAAACCAAAGTCACCCAAAAACTGCCTTAATCTCAAGAGACAGACGATAGTCAAAAGAATCGACTCTAGGAACACAATGGATGTCCTATCCACGACCTGGCACCGAATGTTATTAAACATTTAGGACTCCATTACGTTGTCACAAAAAGTTGTCCTACGAGGTATCGTCATAATCTCGTATCTTGATCGATCAGTCAACCGTTTGACTTATGGCTCGTTGAACCCACCATCAATCGACTGCACAATATAATAGCCGGAGTTATCAGCTCACATTGGCGATTACGGACCAAAACAAATATAATGTAATTCAGTTCACTTTGTGGCGTTCAATGTTGTCGAACAATCCACATGAAAAACAAAATATTATATATAAAACGATGAAGTTATAAATAGTATATGAAAAAGATAATGTATCAAATCCATAATCAAGTACTACAACTCGGGAACACGTTTAATTCCCATGGAAATGACGTGCCCTACATGCTTATCATAATTCAACGATTGGTAGTAGAATCGCTACAACACACTAAGAGTGAAGACGAACCGGATCGAGATCCGTTTGGAAGCTAGCATCTGCAGAACGGTTGCGCATAGCTTAGTATCTCCTCCATAAGTCAATACCCAATCCTTAGTCCTCCGTAGGTACCTGGATTCTTTTGGTACCGACTCGTCATACTCAATGCATGTGCCACGTCTGGACGTGTGCATATCATGGCATACATGATTGATCCTATAGCTGATGCATAAGGAACACGATTCATGCGTTCCACCCCTTCAGGCGTCGTGGGTGACTTGAGGCTTGCTCAACTGCATCCCACACGTCATTGGAAGGTTCCCCTTCTTGGAGTTGGTCATGCTGAACTTCTCAAGAATCTTATCCAAATAAGACTCCTGACTAAGTGATAACGTCCGTCGTGATCTATCTCGGTAGATACGGATTCCCAAAATGCGTTGTGCCTCACCCAGATCTTTCATCTGGAAATGGTTCTTCAACCATTCTTTAACCGAAGATAGGAGAGGAATGTCATTCCCAATCAAGAGTATGTCATCGACATACAATATCAAGAATACAATCTTGCTCCCACTCGACTTGATATATAAGCATGGTTCTTCGACCGATCGAGTGAAACCATACTCTTTTATCACTTGGTCGAAACGATGATTCCAACTCCGAGAAGCTTGCTTAAGTCCATAAATGGAACGCTTAAGCTTGCATACTTTCTTAGGATGCTCAGGATCTATGAAACCTTCGGGTTGTACCATGTACAACTCTTCCTCCAAATAACCGTTTAAGAAGGCGGTTTTCACATCCATTTGCCAAATCTCATAATCATGAAATGTGGCAATCGCTAAGATTATCCGAATGGAACGTAGCATGACTACAGGTGCAAAAATCGCATCATAATGCAATCCGTGCACTTGAGTGAAACCTTTTGCCACAAGTCGTGCCTTATAGGTATCTGGTTGCGCGTCTACAGAACGCTTTATTTTGTAAAGCCATTTGCACTGTAGAGGTTTTACCTTATTAGGTAAATCAACTAGATCCCATACGTCATTCTCATACATGGAGTCCATCTCGGATTGCATGGCTTCGAGCCATAGCTTTGAGTCGGAACAGGTCATAGCACCTTTATAGGTAGCGGGTTCATTACTCTCTAGGAGTAAAACGTCATTCTCCTCGACCATGCCAATGTATCTGTCCGGAGGATGAGAGACTCTACCCGACCTCCTAGGTTCCTCAGGAATATTAACCGTATCATCAGTTGGAGGAACAACTTCCTCCATCCGTTCCTCGGTTGTTGGTTCTGGAATCTCCGACAGCTCGAAGGTT
The DNA here is from genome assembly GCF_048544455.1 of Silene latifolia. Lineage (NCBI taxonomy): Eukaryota > Viridiplantae > Streptophyta > Magnoliopsida > Caryophyllales > Caryophyllaceae > Silene > Silene latifolia. The sequence continues at coordinate 84,424,535 of NC_133528.1, forward strand.
CTATTACTCGTCTTGTTCTCGAGAAATTCTTTCTCTAAGAACGTCGCACTAGCCGCAACAAAAACTCGATGTTCGGTAGGTGAATAGAAGTAATGACCAAATGTTCCTTTTGGATAACCTATAAAGTATGTCTTGACCGATCGCGGGCCGAGCTTATCCTCGTGTCTCCACTTGACATAAGCCTCGCAGCCCCAAACCCGAATAAAGGACAAGTTAGGGACCGTTCCCTTCCACATTTCATATGGAGTCTTGTCGATGACTTTAGACGGACTTGGTTAAGTATAAGAGCGGTGACAAAACAAAGATAACCCCATAATGAATCGGCACTACGGTGTGACTCATCATGGATCGAACCATATCAAGTAAGGTTCGATTTCTCCGTTCGGACACACCATTCAATTGAGGTGTTCTAGGTGGAGTTAACTGCAAAACGATTCCACAGTCTTTCAGGTGTTGATCAAACTCATTTGAAAGATATTCGCCACCCCGATCTGAACGGAGTGCTTTAACCTTTCTACCCAGTTGGTTGTACCTATTCTCGGTATTCCTTGAATTTCTCAAAGGACTCACTTTTATGCTTCATTAAGTAGACATATCCGTATCTACTCAAATCGTCCGTGAAAGTGATAAAATATCTATAGCCATCTCTAGCGGTAATTGACATAGGTCCACACACGTCCGTATGTATGAGTCCTAATAGGTCACTAGCGCGCATTCCAACACCTTTGAAGGAAATTCGAGTCATCTTGCCAATGAGACATGATTCACACGTGCCATATGTAGAAAAATCGAATGCGGGAATAGTCCTATTATCGACGAGTTTCTTCACGCGTTTCTCATTTATGTGTCCCATTCGACAATGCCATAGATAGGTTTGATCTTTGTCACCAACCTTTAATTTCTTATTATTCATGTGTAATACTTCTGTGGTTTGATCTTAGATATAAATTCCATTCATGGAAACTGCTTTGCCATAAATCATTTCATTAAAAGAGAAAATACAACTATTATCCTTTATTGAAAATGTAAAACCGTCTTTAGCAAGTACGGAAACAGAAATAATGTTCTTAGATAAACTGGGTACATAGTAACAGTTATTTAAAAATAACTCAAAACCACTAGGGAGTTGAATTACATATGTTCCCTTCGAGGCAGCAGCAACTCGTGCTCCATTCCCGAATCGCAGGTCCACATCACCTTTTTCGAGAGGTATGATGTTCTTTAGGCCCTGCAAATGATTACACAGATGAGAACCACAGCCAGTATCTAGTACCCAAGTTCCGAAACTTGCATGGTTAATCTCAATCATATGAATATAAGATGACATACCAACAGGAACGACGCGGCCTGCTTTGATGTCCTCACGGTAGACGGGACAGTTCCTCCTCCAATGTCCAGTCTTGTGACAATGGTGACACTCTATGTCACCGCCCTTGCTCTTTGCCTTGCCCTGTGAGCCACTAGTCTCACCAGGCGCACTCTTACCGTTTCCTGGCTTTTTAAACTTTGACTTACCTACAGCTAGGTCGCCATGAGCCTTGCCCTTACCTTTACCTTTGTAAATCGTGAGAACATCCTGGTTCACGCTCCCACTCAATTTCATATCCTTCTCGGTCTGTACGAGAAGGGAGTGTAGCTCATGAGGACTCTTTTTCAAGTCATTCATATAGTAGTTCGCCCTAAAAAGGGCAAAACCATCGTGAAGAGAATGAAGCATTCGGTCAATGACAATGCTCTCACTGATTCTACAATTCAGTTCCTCCAGCTTCTCGACATTCTCAATCATGTGAAGAATGTGTGGGCTAACCGGTTGGCCCTTTTGGAGTTTCGCATCAAAGAAGCGACAGGTATGCTCATAAGTAACGATCCTCGGTGCTTTTGAGAATTCGTTAGTGAGCGTGGTGAAAATCTTGTTTGCACCTTGGGCAATGAAGCGTCTCTGCAAATTGGTTTCCATTGCAAAGATGAGTACGTTCTTTATCGCACCCGCTTCCATAACGAAGTCATTATAAGCGTGTGACTCGCTGACTCCTGCATTGGGGCCTGGGTTTACCGGTATTGGCTCAGTTAAGTATTTGAGCTTACCGTCAGCAATGGCAGCATTCCGTAGTGCCGCCTCCCAGTCCGCAAAGTTGGACTCGTCATTCTTCAGTCGCGTGGACTGATTCATTTGGTCCATGAAAGCTTTAAGCCAGGACGCGCGATCAAGTGTGGCACTCGGCATTGGGATTTCGTTATTTCCAGCCATTTGTTGTAACAGTATTATCAAAAATAATCGTGTTCTACACTGCGGAAAAAATAAAAATAATAAGCATGTGCATCATTTTGATTTTAAGTCTAATGAACTAATGTCATAACGCGAAGACTCAAAACATTATACAATTGACCTCCCTCAAGAATTATATAAATGATCCCAAGACTCAATTCTCTGTAAATTGATAAGCTAACCTTTTAGCTAATTCTACCGTTAGAATTCTTGGTCGATAAATTTCTGTAAATACTATCTTTAGTCCATCATAATCACGAGAAACTCTTCGGACTATGATGTTGAGGTAAACTAAGTCAACGCAACTACTTACCCAACGTAGAAGGGGTCATATTAGGCCTACCGACGAAGAAGGGATTCATAGATGTTTGCCCTTATAAAGACTAATCTCAATTTCCGTTTTAGAGGAAGATCCCATCAACTTTATTTTAATTCATTTTAAGTGAACTATAATCTAGCATGCGAGAATGAATAAACTAAGGTGATAGCTTAAAGACTGTGACATCTGCATGTCCATGAAAACTAACATACAACCTATATGAGTCAATTTTCATGCATTTTAGTAGTAGGTGGTTTGGTTTTAGGCGGAATATGATGCATAAAACTAACATGTGAATGAAAAGCAATAAGAATGAAAACGTAAAAACAGTAAAAGTCCTAGTGTGGCCTATCCTATCAAAATGAACAATAAATACAAGTTTGGAATCCATCCTTGGACCCGAGAAGCTTGTCTTGATGTTCCATGTTGATCCATGTAGCGGGAGTGAGCTCCAATCTCCATCTTTAGTCTTCTTTGAAATTACAATAAATAAAATTACATAATAAACCTATTTATTACAATCTAATTTCAAAACCCAAAACTAAAATAAAGGAGATTCGAGATCTCATAATTACATAAAAAATCATATTTCCTTCATTACGAAAACATAATTTGACTAAGGCCACACTAAGTATTACAATTTACAACCGATTGCAAAATTAAATACGTAAATAAAATTCATTCATTCGATTCATTCAACAAAATTAAAAAGCATCAACTAAAATAAATTAAACATACATGACACAATTCCTTAATTATGTTGATTAATTTATCCAAACCACCTATTTAAATTAAATTAAGTGACAATTCCTCAATTAATCACATTAATTTCATTCTTAATCCATATTAAACTTGTAATATGAATTCTATCCGTCAAAATTTTAAACTGCTATAAAATAATTCGGTATCTTTAAATTGTGAACCGTTTCACAATGACTAATAGGCGAAAATAAAAAAAAACAAAATCCATTTTTTTTATTTTGTCTCGGCAAGAAAAAAAACAGAATTTTTTTTTTTTTTATTTTTTTTTATTTTTCAGCTCACGGCCGAAATAAAAAACAGCCCATCCTTTTTTTCTTTTTGGCAAAACAACAAAACAAAACAGCACGTTTTGTTTTGTTTTAAACTCGGGTTTTTTCTTGTAAAAACCGAAACCTTTTTTTTTTTTTTTTTTTTTTTTTTTTTTTTTTTTTTTTATGAACACTGTTCACGGTGAACAGTAACCGAACAGAAAAAAAAAAAAACTCAACGGCAAAAAAAATAAAACAGCCGTCACTTTAATTCTTGCGGCAAAAATGCCCTAAAATAAAAATGATGAAGAAAATGTTTACAGTTGCTATTTAGAACATGATTTAGCAAATGAATTAATGAACATGATTAATCTTATATGCTAAAATTATATAGCAAAAACAAATTCTTGTATCATCGGCATGACTATTCCATTAACAATTTAATTTAATCCGAATTAAATCAAGGTATCTACAAATTCATTTTATTATCATCTTAACTGATTAAAACAATAATTTGTATGAATCAAATGGAAATAAATCATCAACAATAAGAGGAAAAAAAACGAGAAAAACAGACGGTAAAAAAAATTTTACCTCACGGCAAAAAATTTTCAGCCGAAACAAATTTTTTTTTTCTCTTTCCGAAATTCCTCATTGTTTACATACAATTTTACGAAAATCATCAAAATTAAAAACCGTGGCCTATGCTCTGATACCACTTGTAGGAAATAATCTGTATACTTCCCTTATTATGCAAGGATTATAACGATTTTAACAGTGATGATCAATAGTCATAAAACAAAATACATAAACAAAATAAAGGATTCAGAATTAACCTTCGGTCCTAGCAAAAATGGCCTAAGAACAATATCAAAATAGATATTCGCCTATTGGTTGCACCCAAGACGATATGAGATATGCCCTATGATAATGCTAGAATCGATCTAAAATTTTCTGTAAAATTTAGTTGTTTTTGTGTTTTTTCTGATGAGAGAGGAGGCTAGGTCAAGAAAAAGAATTAGGGTAGAATAATTCTCTCCCTTTCTTTCTTATACTGACCGAAAATTAGGAAGAAAAAAGCTCTCCCAATTTCGGCCCATCTGACCGAATAAGGAGTATAATTTCCTTATTTTTGGTCTTTCCAAAAATATATAAAATGTGTTGAATTGTCATCTAGTGAGGATCGAACCCAAGACCTCTTGGTTTGTGTACCCTCACTATTACCACTATGACACATTCATCTTGTTGATATTAAATATAACTGATTACATTTAATTACGAATTAACAGATTAATTCGTCCAAGCTAACATTACATATATTAAATTAAATATAACTTATTATATTTAATTTACGAATTGACAGTTAATTCGTCTCAACTAATATTATTTAATTTTCATTAAATAATTATCTCATCAACACATTGACTAACTATTTAGTCATATTGGGCATCAATGTGATTATATTTCTATAACCACATTTCTCAAACACATCCTATAGGTGTGACCTTTAGGGACCAGTTGATCACCGCCATCTGTATGATAATAACGTCAAACTTTCTAGCAAGCCAACCGTTATTAGGTAAACGTTAATCAACTGATTAAATATACGAAGTCTACCCTTGTGAACCTGTAAGAGATTTACAAATGTTATCACACTAATTTGTGGAGGACACAAGCTCCAACACTAACTAGGTCTAGGAATATAAATTGATATTTATTCCAGGAACTAGGGCTAAGCAGGGCTGCAGGAACTACAAATAAACATGGTCTAATGAATTTTAGAGGTTATGTTCTAAATGTTAAATTGAGACCCTCTTTAAATATCATCAAGTTTGAGGTGTAGTGTAAACTATTTTCAGAAATTTTCTCTCGAATTATATAATTTAAATATCTGATATCCTATTGGATTCAAATGTTTTCTCACCTCTAATTAAATGAGGTATCCCTAACATCTAAGTACGAATACTTGGTACTTGTTTGGTTGACATGAACAATGAAAATTCCTAGGAAAAATCAACTCACATGATTGACTTGTAAGATAAACTTTATGAAATCGATAATGAAATCAGTCCCAAGAATCATTATAGACTTGAATTAATTCAAACCTAACACAATAAATAGATGGAATAAAGGATTAACCTTGGTCCATGTCTTACAGACGCACTCAATACAATAATAGGAAGTATAAGACGATTGATTCTCTTCCTTAACCTTTTCCTTTGATGTTTCTTGATGATGGAGGAAGAAACTGCCTTTCACCCTTGATAAGGCTAAAGTCGTATCACCTTAATCAAAGAAATCCTATCTCAGCACTAACAAAATAGCTAGTGGTAAGACAAGTATCGAATCCACAAGGAGGCGGTAATATTCAGTTTGCTAATATTTAGATCGTCTAAAAGGTAACCGATTTTCTTGGGGGTTTGGTTTTGTTTGTTTGCTAACAACTAATTGCAAGTAAAATAAAGGTTGTAAACAATAATATTAAGAAGTCTAGGGCGCCGGTTCACTAGGTCAATTATACAGGGGTGTATCTTAATCAACAATTAGGTCAATCAAACTATCTAAGGTCACAAGATTGATTAATTCTATTATGCCCTTTAGATTAAGTTTAACAAGCAATTGCTATAATTAAACACAACCTATTTGATTATCGCAGCCTATATTAATCCTAACCCAGTCGGTGAAAGTATTAATTCGCTACACTATTTATCGATTCTGGCCTTAAATCAAATAACTAGAATAAGAATAATAATCAAGCGATAGTTTATACTATATTACTAACAATCAATTCATAATCCCCATTCTAATCAACCTAGATCCATTTACCCTAGATGAAAGGTTTAGCTACTCATACTAATAGGATTAACAACAATAAACATTGATGAAAGCATAATTAGAGACATAAAACAAGAACAAAGGAATAATAGCATAAACTTGATTAATAATTAACGAAGAACGATTAAAGTACCTTAACAATTAATGAGGAAAGATTGTAAATCTCAATGTATGCTAGCCGACTAAACTAAGAGTGTTTTCGAGTTCAGAATATACTAAAAGCGTAACCTAATAATTCTCACGAGTTTAGAATATATAATACATATAAGACGTGTTTTAGGAAAATTCGGAAAAGCGCATAATATAAAAGATCCTCGATCGAGCCTGATGCTACTCGATCGAGGATTCAGTCTTCCTCAGCTTGTCTTTGACTAAACTTCACTTCTTATCTTCAATTCTCCTCGTTTCCCGTGCAATGCCTCATGTATCCCGCTATGCCATATCTGCAGTGCTCATCTTCACTTGTTTCACCTCGTAAATGCGTTATTTCTGCATTTAAACATAAAGTAGCGGCAGTATCGACATTCTAATATAAAAGGCATATAAATGACATAATAAGCACGAAAACCTTATCAAAACTAACGTGAAAGGAGTCATAAAACTGTATATAAAAGTGATACATCAACCCTTTTGCTTTTACAATACGTATGTTTTTTGTGTTTTTTTTTTGTCGGGATGATAATTGTATTCTTTTAACTTCCAAAATATATATAATGGGTTACGTACCTTTTCGCACAGTCAAACTCGAGCGTACCTTTTCGTGAAAGACAACTTATATTAGGGTAAGTGTGGACAGCGGGCCGCCCACGGGGGCGCTTGGTGAGAAACGGGAGACAAGCGTTTGCATTTTGTATGGAGTCGCCACCAATTTTATGGGAAATTGGAACCGTTCGAATACCTCGTGTCATGTCAAGACACAAAGTAGTGACATGAACACTAAGCAATCGTTACCCTTAGCATTCTATGTCTAGAATGACTCTCGTGGATGCCAATGAACACGGGTGCTCACAGAGATCTGGAGTAAGGGGTGAGGGTACGTATTAGGAAGCTCTTTTGATTGAACACCTAATCCCGCCCGCCTCGATAGCGGCCTCTACTAATGATTAGGGAAGTTATTTATACTCGATATATCGTAGGCTATATGCATGCAATGCAACATCCAAGTTTTAATCCTAGCATGTGAAGATTTAACTAGGTCGGTTGACAATTAGTTAGCATACAATTGGGTCGAAGTTGGAATTTAATGCTCATTTACATGTGAAAGCATACAAACAATAAATGGGAATACAATAAATATGAACTACAACAATGAAAATTACATTGATTACAAAGGAACAGGCGATTTATGTCGAAAATACCTTTAAAACGGATGATTTGAGAAAAAGGAATAAAAGAAATAAATCACGAACAAATCAGAAGGTGATATTACGGATATTAGTTAATTAATACGTAGACTAATTAAACTATGTCAAGGCAGAAAAGGAGTTCAGAGGCAGAAATCATCCTGGAACAGGCGCAGCAGAGACTGCGCCCTCGGAAGAGCGCAGCGATTCTTTGCGTCGTTGCTCCAAGGGTGAGTTCTGGTTGTGAAGCCGGAACTGCAAATCGTTAATTTGAATTGATGAATTTAATGATGGATTGAAATATTTACTCGGATGAAAGTGATTAACAGATTATTTAGCATATGAATTAGTCATAAAAACAGTAGAACATGAATGAGGCGGATGCAAACGGATTAATTATGTGAAGGGGCGATGTTAATGAATAATTAATTAGTGACATCGGTGAATAGAACAAACTAAACATGACGAATTAACAATGAATATGGACGCAAATGTATCGATGACGAATCTCAGAAACTCAATATGAACAAATTGAATCTCTAAAATCCGGGTTTGAATATTAATAACGAAAACCCGTAAATATTGATTATTTGGGATTTAAGTCGGATTTATGACAATTAAAACATATTAATACCTGATGAATTTATATACATGTGAATTATTGACGATGATTGTATGAACGAATTAAAGAGAAACATACGGAAACAAATAAGAAAGACGAATTACAGAGGACGAAGAAGAAGAAAAGAAGCAGGAACTGCGGCAGCCTCACGAAGAGGCGCAGCAGGCTGCGCTCCTTCAAGAGCGCAGCGATTCTTTGCGTCTTTTCTCGACGTCGGTCTACTGGAAATCCGCAAAAACAGGTTTTAAAGCACGGTTTTAGAAATCGGTTTTAACGGTGTTTTCGACATAAACCTTACAATGATGATACGATAAATAAAAATACAATAAATAAAGAGAATTATTACACCCTCAGACTTACATGTTGACGGAACGAGATGAACTAAGAATATCGATTAGTGAATGCTCGACGCGAATGCAAAGAGAGTGCCCTCGTAAGAGGAAAACGATTGATTAATTAAGATTGATTATTGTGTAGTTGGTCAAATTGGTCGGTCATGCAACGGAGAGGCTGGTACCCGGAAAGATCCGAGCTTACGTGGTCGGAAGTCCAAGCACGTAGGCGCCAATTAGTAAGAACGAAGTCTAGAATGCAAAGGGAGAAGAGAAGGGCGGACACTCGCGTGAGAAATATGAGGAGCGAAGGCTCCTATTTATACTAATCACGTGAAGGAATAGGGTTTCGGAGACTCTTTGGAAGTGAATCTCGGAAAGATATAAAAAAGATACGTAAATCATGCAAAGAAGGGCCTGGGAAGAGGCGCAGCGAGCCCACTGCGTCCCTTGGAAGAGGCGCAAAGACTGTCTGCGTCTGTTCCCGAGGAGGTTTCCTCCTTTGAAGAAAGATTTCCGCGTTTGAGTTATGGTAGGACGGAAATAATTCGATTATCTTGTGAATATTACGGGATATTATTTGCCAAAAGATAAAATTTATGAAATATGGAATAGAAATATCGGAACATTCGAACATTCGACTCGGGATTTAACGGCTATCGAGAAAATGGAGACGGTTTTTGACCGGACTCGAATGTACTCTAATTAATTATCGCAAAACGACCGTATCCGGACGTAGATGACAACTAAGAGGTAGACATTAATATTTGAGCAATCACCTGACGATAATCTTACGAATTGTCACAAATCGTTCCGCGAATCAAACATGCGGCCCAATCATCACCGGGTGGTTTGCGGGAGGTGCGAAACGAGGTGTCTCTGAGCCCCCACTTTGACCGAGGCTTGGACAAGGCGAAAGTCAAAGTATAGCCATCAGGTCAATCGAAGATTACAACCTGACGACTATGGCGACGCGAGGCGGTTCAAGGGGTCTGAGCCAAGGACCTATCGTCGGGAACATTTTAGAGTCTGTCGACTTCCGGGGAGGGTCGTTTAAAGTCCATTAGACTACGTAAGGAGGCTCGCCAGCCATAAGAAGAGACCATACCTGAGACTTCTTCTCGAGATGCTTCCGGAGTTTGCATAGGAGCTAAGGTTTGAGCTTGGGAGCTAAGGGTAAGACCTAAAAGAGATATAAGGATTGGTGCTAGGGTGTGGGACCCTAAAGGAAAGCATTGACGGGAAGGAGGTCAAATGTGAGTTCAACCTAGAGGTAATTAAGGTTTGGGGTATAGGAAACGGAGAACGACACCTGTCGGACTCGCGGGGAAACAAGAAATATTGAAAGCGGCGGGACGTCGGTAGAAAGCTGGCTGGGGAACCCGCTTGCGTTGGTCTCAAGCGAACTCTTGCTGGGGAAATATTGACGACTAGGAACATCTTGATCGTCGTGAGAGGAATCTCGAGTGAGCGATCGCAAAATACTCAACGCGGGGACAGACGACTAGGAACATCTTGATCGTCGTGAAAGAAATCTTGAGTAAGCAGCACTGCAAAATACTACTGCGCCGGGTAGAATGAGTTGAGCGATACTGCAAAATACTGCTGCGCTGGATAAAAATGCGGACCGAAGCGAAAGAAAATCGTCGAAACGGACCAAAAGAATATAATAGCGTTGAAGAAGAGGCGCACTCAAAGATGGGCCCACTAATAACGAACTCATAACGAATTTTTGAAAATTCGTATGGAGGGAACACCAGGAAGAGGCGCAGCAAGAGCTGCGTCTCTTGGAAAAGGCGGCGCCTGCTTTGCGTCTTTTCCCCAATTTGGCAATTTCGCGTAAAAACGCGAAATCGGAAGGTTTATTCTTCATTATTTCGAAACTCATTTCCTTCAATTTCTCTCTCAAATCTTCACCATTTCCGTCGAGGTTGGATTCAAAAGCTTGCTTTAAATATGACTAATCGAGGTATGTGTCTTAATCTTGCATTAATCATCCGTATTTGTCGAATTTTGAGCCGCGAGAATTAGGGTTTTCGACCCTTTTGATCGAAAATTTGGGGCTTTTCCCCCAAATGAATTTGCTTTGCCAAATTGATGCTATAAATGGATAGTAGGCAATGTTAGGAACATAACCATATATTTACTTTGAATTTTCATCGAGTTTTGAGCCCTTGAGCGAATTTTGAGACGGTTTTACAGCTGAACCGTAAATTGCTTCGAAAATAGCCTTAGGATTGTCCATTGGCGACGACATTTGATATTTGGGATCCCTAGATGATGGGTAAATTTCTTGTCATCTCGAAATTTTGGTTTGTGACAACTTTTTCAGGGCACCTTTCTAGGGCATAATCGCTGTTATAACGAAATCTTTGCCGAATTTTTGACTTGAACCGGGACTAGGCTTTGACTTGGACTTGACTTGACCCAATTTATCACACGAGTGACTGGGTTGGCGGGAATATGGCCAAGGATGGCCAGAAAGGACAGTTTTCAGGGCTCCGGAGGCTCGAAAACTCCTTAACAAAGGCTCGTCGTCAAGTGACGCGGCCTAAATTTACTTTAATGTTGCAGGTGATGAGGCTTCTACTTCTGGGAGGACTCCCATGGAGATAGACGCTGCTGTTGTTGAGGAGGCTTTAGAGCAGGCTTTCACCGATGCGGTGATGGCCACTGGAGGCGAGGCTCACGAGGAGGAGGCCGTCGAGGAGGAGGAGGAGGCCGAGGAGACGGGCCAACGTCGAGCACGGAGGTCGTCACCGAGTGGGAGCCCTGCGTGGCCGAGACACGGGAGAGTAGGCACCTCGTGTGGGCTGCAGAGGGTCACCTGTCCTACAGGACGGTGAAGAGTTTGGTAAATAAGAATTCACTACTCATTACCTATTCTCTTTCATTTTTTTTTTTTGTCCAAACTTCTTGCAAATTTCATTCAAAACTAAAGATAGCTTTGTTTCAAATCATAATAGGAGGCCGGGAACATCAGGTCGTTCTCGGGTTATACGACGGCGACGGAGCACTACGAGCGGCTGTCGGCGGAGGAGAGGGCCATGATCGAGCGTGGAGCGTTTGGTCCTCTGGTTCAGGTCTGGAGGGATATCGTGAAGAGGAAGTTGCGGGCTAACCTTAGCCTGGTCCGCGCTTTCTTGGATCGATTCCGGGATACGACTTCCACGTTTCACCTGCCTTTCGGCGAGGTGGGAGTTACTCTGGAGGATTACGGCATGATTTCAGTGTCAGGTGTGGGGACCGAGGAGGTGGTGTGGCCGGAGACTGCTATGAGGGTGGATTCGGTCGAGGCGAGGAGGTTGATCGGCTGGAACTTATCGCCGAAGGCTGTTGCAGTGCCGGGCTTGGTACCCAGTACCTACGTCCGAGACTACTTTGCGGGGAAGACCCGGAGTGGTGACGATCGATGGGAGGGAGATGCTCCTCCTCCTGTCTGGAGAGCAGAGCTCGTCGTGGCTTTGGTGGTTCTTGTCTTCGATTTACCTCGGAGACAAGGGCGAGAGGCTATCGACGAAGCTTCTTCCCTTCCTTTCGACCGAGTTCCCTAGGACGTTGGGACCGGGTCATCTGCTGGTTTTGCGGTCCTCATCCGCTTCATGAGGGCCATGGTTCGTCCGGAGTTGATGGAGAAGGGGACTTCTCCTGGCGCTGTCGGACCTGGACTACTGTTGGAGGTATGAACCTTCCTTTAGACCAAAATAAATTCTTTTCTTTATCGAATCACGAAAGATCGTTATTGATTATCTCGTTTTATAGGCATGGGTGTATTCTTACTTCCCGAGCTTCGCGCCCAAGAGGACAGAGCCGTTGGAGAAGGCCTATCCCGTGGTGAGGGATTGGGTGATGTGCAGGACGAAGAGCAAGCGCTCTTCTCACAATGTCTATCGGCGGGATGTGAACGCCCTTCAGCTGAGCAGCGTGAGTATCCCACTTGTATGTACATCTCTTGTACTTTGCTTCTATTTGATCATAGGAATGATCTTTGCCTTTATATCGTCGCAGTGGGTGCCCAGACCTTGGGCGGAGTACGCTGGAGCGCCTCCTTTTGTCGCTGAGGTCCTTCGACCTAGGAGCCCGAGTCGGCTGCTGTTGTGGACGTCGATGGGTCTGTGTGGTATCCGGGCGAGCGTTTGGCTCGTCGGTGCTCTCGGGCGCGTTGACGGTTCCCATTGACCCTCCGAGGACGATGTTCGGGGAGCCCTGCGAGGCGAGAGGGAGGCGGACTGGGCGGTGCCGTGGCGACGACCTTCTTCTGCCTGGCGAGGACTACTCAGCATTCCTTTACGGGAGGTTGGCGTACTGGCCAGTAGTAGTGAGTATCCTTTACTTTTCTTGATTTGATTTCGAGAGTTATGATGAAAGATCATCGATTAATGAGAGCTATTTGTCTTTGCAGGAGGTCGAGGCGGCGGGCGTCGAGCCCCCAGTGTACCCCGAGACTCTTGAGTACACCGACGCGACCGGGAGGACGACGATCTCCGAGTTGCGTGACTTTGACGTAGCGTGACGGATCTTTGGCCTAGATTGGCAAGCATCTAATTCGGAGGGTGAGCCTCCAGCTTATATACCTTTCGTGTAAGAACACATTTGATTGACCTTGTTCACTTTACTGAGAATTTCTTTTGAAATGCAGGTCGCGCCATCCCGGTTTGTGGCACTATGGAGGGTGGCCAACCGGCTACGAGCTACCGCCATCGAGGCACTTGTCGGTGGTCGAGGTCGTCAGGTATGAACCTCGTTCGATTTCTTTTGATTGATTTTGATTTTCAGTTTTGTTTGAGTTGATTGACATGAGCCAATTTGTTGTTTACAGGGCGACCGCGAGCTGGAGCGAGAGTTGGCCCAGTCTCGGGAGGAGACGGCTCGCTTGTCGAGGGAGCTCGAGTTTCGGGACGCCGAGATTGCTGCTCTTACGGCGAGGGTCGCCGAGTTGGAGGGTGTCCATCAGTAGTTCGGCATAGTTTTGTAGACTTGTACATCTGATTTTGAACGTTTTTGGACTTGTTTGGGGCGCAAGCCCCCAGTTTGCTTGGACTTTGGATTTGGTTTGGGGCGCAAGCCCCCAGTTTGCTTGTACATTTGTATATATGATGGCCTGAGTGTCTTTGCTGCTGGGTTGTGTTGCTTGTACCTGCAGGTTAGTTCTTGAACAGGTTTGGTAGACAACGGTTTACGCCGTCATGCTGCCGAAATTTACATGGAAATCACGCATTTTATACACATATGGTCTTAATTAGCGCAAAAAAGACTCAAAAGGACAAAAAAAAAAAAAACGCAAAAATGTAAAAAGCGAAAATTTTGTCGGAAATGACCGGACGGACGCAAAAATGTAAAAAGCGAAAATTTTGTCGGAAATGACCGGACGGTAGGGAGGGTTACCCCCTAAAAAAAGAAAAAATAGAAACCTGTAAGTGTAGAAGTGAAAATGTTGAAATTTGTTAGAAAAAATGAAAATAAAAGAAAATTATTTCCTAAAAACGAAATTAAAATGAAATTTATTTCCTAAGAATAAATAAATAAATTAAAATAATAATAAAAGAAAAGTTAAATGTGATAAAAATGGCGAATGTGTCGACGTCGCCTCGAAATGCGTGCCCGCGAAGTTAGGAAACATGAAACATGGTAAACGGCTCATATTTACCAAAATAAAATCCCGTAGGAATAGGAAATTATTCGTTATAGGATTAGGAAAGATCCAAACACGGAAATCACAGAAATCTAGTCGGGGAAGAGGCGCAAAGCATGAGTGCGTACCTTTGAATAGGCGCGGCACGGAGAGCGCGCACTTTGTTCCCAAGCTTGTCTCTTCTGGCGGATTTTTGGAAACAACAATTAGTATAAATAGAAGCGTCGACGAAGCTTTAAATCATATAATTCTTCCGTCTTTTCTCCGTTAATCTCATAAAAACTCCCAAAATAAATTTTCAAGAGAAAATTTGTCATCATGAATACTTTGGAGATCCGTTTGAAGGAATGGACTAATGAATTTTCGAGTGTTGAGAAGCACGATATGGGTGCTCATAACCTTGGGTCTCTATTGAGTTTGAAACTCATTAAGGTGGTAAAACCGTTCTTGGATGCTTGCCTTGACTACTGGGACCCAAATTGTCATGTTTTCGCGTTCCCAGGTGGTGATATTTGTCCTTTTCCGGAGGAAATTGCTGCTATTGGTGGGTGGGATCCCGAGCACTTACCCGCTATTCCTTCCACTTCACAAGGGTATAAGACCAAATTCAGAGACTTGCTCGGATTGACTAGACTCGAGGTGGATCGCTTGGTTACCCCGAAAGGCGTGAGAATCTTTGGATTTTGTAGACCGATTCATCAACGAGTGACCCCACAGTTTCTTATGTTGCTAGGAGGAGAGCATTTGGCTTCTGTTTGCTACATGTGTATGTCTTTCATGGACACGTTGATGAAGATTTGCGAGGTGATCCCCGTCTTTTGGGTCTTATCGAGCAAATGGAGCTGCGCAGGAGCCCAGCTTGCTTGTGCTTAGGGGAGATTATCCTGGGTTTGGATAATAGGAAATCCAACCGCGATCTTCCATTTCTGGGGAGTCCCGTTATCTTACAGGTAAAAGACACCCTTTTTTTTTTTTTTTTCTTCTTCTTTTTTTTCCTTTCTTTTTTTTTTCCTTTTTCGTTTTTTTTTTTTTTTTTTTTTTTTTTTTTTTTTTTTTTTTTTTTTTTTTTTTGGGTGTCTAATACCTGCTCTTGGTAGGTTTGGCTTATGGAACGGCTCCGACTGCTCGAGCCCCCAGTTCATGCACTTTCCTATCATTCCCGTATGATTGCGATGAGGACGCGGTTGTACATGGTGGACTTCACCCGGGTCTGTGACTATTGGGAGAACAAGCTGAAGAATGATGATGGCCCGTTGATTAGGTGGGTCGTACCGTGGTGGCATCTCAAGTCTGTTACTGGAGTGTCTTCTTTGGATCCCACTAGGTCCGTGCGCATTCCGGGATTAGAGTTCATGGTATGCATCTTTCCGGGAGAGATTGATGAGGCGGGTTGGGCTGAAGCGGACTATCCGAGGCTTGATACCGTTCCGCAGACTCGCCGTAGCGCTTACCACCGAGAGCCGAAGAGAGTGGGCCATCAAATGGGCCCAAAGGAACACGTGGTTCTTGAGCTTCTCCGCCAATGCTTTGTGGGTGTCGATTCCTATCGAGGTGGAGAAAGGCGCAACTTCGGAAGAACGCGAGAGAGGCGAGGAAACGCGAGCACATCGACTACAAGGTACGCGAGGGAGAGAAAGAGAAGGAGAAGCATCGACGAAGGAGAAGAAGAAGCTGGATTTGGTCATTCATCCTTGAAGAAATCAAAGACTACTCTGTTGCGGAAATGGTGGTTGGCAAGAATGGAAGAGTCAGGCCTCGAGAAAGACCGTTGGTGATTAGGTCTGAAGTGGTGCAAGAGCGCCCAGCTCGAGGTCGTGACAAGAAGTATGACAAGACTGACAAGGGCAAGGGGAAGATGGAGGAATAGCCCGAGTCCTTACTTATTATTTGATTATTATTATTATTTGTTGTAATAAAAAGGAGGGATTTTTAGAATCCTAGCCTATTCTATTTTTTATTATGTAACGTATTATTATTATTAGAAAATGAATGGAATAAAAAAGGTTGAATGGTTAAGAAACCGCTGTGATTTTCTTTTATTATTCTTGTCGAATTTCAAATGCAATGCAAATGTCCTTCTATTTACATTTTAGGTATATTGGGTTGAATCCGGTGAAGGATTGCCTACGTATTCACTTAAAAAGCGAAATCAAACCCTTGCGCGTAGTTCGAGTAAATGTAAAAGAATAATTGTTCGAAGCAAGAGCTTGTAATGAACATAGAAAATAAGCATGAGCTTTTGTTCTCAAGGTGCGAATTCAGTTTATTTGGTGATATGAGGATGACAGTCTTGTCAAGATGCAAGAGCATAGTGACACTTAGCTTATTTCAGCTTGGCCAGGGGCCGTTTATTTAGTGCCACAAGAGCGACACATGGGTTTACGCGAGGCGCGTTTTTGTCCTATTCTAGGCATAGTATCGTTTCAGTTGGTCAAGGTTTGTGGGGTTCGAAAACTCATTCCCATCTAGGTCTGTGATTCTAACCGCACCGCCTGGGAGTATGGATTTGACTAGGTATGGTCCGGCCCAATTAGGTTTGAATTTTCCCCTTGGGTCGACAGGTAAAAGAGCTCTAACCGATTTGAGTACTAAGTCTCCTTCTTTGATGTTTCTTGGCCTAACTCTTTTGTTGAAAGCTCGTTTGATACGTGCTTGATATGTTTGGACATTATGCAAGGCGCGTAGCCTACGTTCATCCAGGAGGATGAGTTCTTCATATCTATCCCTTTTCCAATCGGCTTCAGGGATTTGACTTTCGAGTAGAATGCGCAAGGACGGTATTTCTAGCTCGACTGGTTGTACGGCCTCCATGCCGTAGGTCAAATAGAAAGGAGTAGCCCCAGTGGGCGTCCTAACTGACGTACGATACCCCCATAAAGCAAGGGGTATCTTGCTTGGCCAATCTCTATAGTTGTCAGTCATTTTCTTGAGAATTGTGACAACGTTTTTGTTTGCCGCCTCTACCGCGCCGTTAGTCTGTGGTCTGTAGGGCGAAGAGTGGTGATGCTTAATCTTGTATTTGGCTAGCAATTGCTCGGTTTCACCTTGGAAGTGTGACCCATTATCGCTGATGATCTCATGTGGGCAACCATATCGACAGATGATGTTGTTTTGTATGAATTTTGCCACATTTTTAGCCGTAAGAGCAGTGTAGGAAGCCGCTTCTACCCACTTGGTGAAATAGTCAATTGCTACTAGGATGAAACAGTGGCCTCTGTTCGGCTGGGGTTATCTTTCCGATTATGTCAATTCCCCATGCGGAGAATGGCCAAGGAGATGTCATCGTGTATAGCAACGAAGGAGGGACGTGTTGTACGTTCCCGAAGATTTGGCAATTGTGGCAGTGTCTCACGTATTTGATGCAATCAGATTCCATTGTGCTCCAATAATACCCTAAGCGTGTGATTTTCTTTGCCATCATGGGCCCACTCATGTGAGGACCGCATTCTCCGTCGTGGACTTCTTCCATCACCTTTCGTGCCTGTGAATGATCAAGGCAACGTAGGACTACACCAAGAGGTGTTCTTTTGTATAACTCTCCTTGCATTAGGATGTATTGGGAAGCTAGTAGGCGTATAGCACGTTGTCCCCTTTTGTCCATATCTGGTGGATAGGTACCGTTAAGCTTGAAATTCAGGATCGCTTGGAACCAGGGTTCCTGTGCGATTTCTTCTTCATCGGTGATTTGATGGACATAAGCGGTTCGATCGTCGTTCAATACACAAAGGCATTTCTACCATGTGGTCCGGCATATTTATCAAAGATGCGAGTTTCGCAAGAGCGTCTGCAAATTGATTTTCCTCCCGAGGTAGGTGTAGGTAGGTTACGTGGTCAAAGAATTGAGCCACTTGGTCTATCCTGGCTTGATAGGGTGCGAGGCTCTCGCTTCGGATTTTCCAGGATCCTGTAACTTGATTTATGATCAGTGATGAATCCCCATGTACCCGGAGGTTTTTGATGCCTAAGCTTACTGCTGCTTGAAGTCCAATGAGACAAGCCTCATACTGCTGCGGCGTTGTTTGTCACCTCGAAGTCGAGTTTTGACAAGCGATTGGTGTATGCTCACCTTCGGGAGAAATGAGCAATACTCCTATTCCGAATCCTCTTAAATTTGATGCTCCATCAAAGTATAGATCCCACGAGTCTACGTCTGTTTGGAGTATATCCTCGTCGGGAAATGACCAAGTGTCTATGGTTTGCGCGTCGTTGATAGGATTTTCTGCGAAGAATTCGGCGACGGCGCGACCTTTATGACTTTCGGTGGCACATATTTAAGGTCAAATTCGAGAGCATCGAGTCCACCTTGCAAGACGTCCGTTGAGGACGGGTTTCTCGAAGAGGTATTTGATTGGATCCATTTTGGAATATATCTTGATCGAGTAGCTAAGCATGTAGTGACGTAGCTTCTTCGTTGCCCACACAAGAGCGAGGCATGTCTTTTCGAGTTGCGAGTACTTGCACTCATATTCCAAGAACTTCTTACTTAGATAGTAAATAGCTCTTTCTTCACTTCCTACGGTTTGAGCCAAAGATAGCACCCATGGCGTTTCGATTCTTGTGAGATATAAACCAAGAGGTTGATCTCGTTGTGGCGGCATGAGCACTGGTGGTTTAGCTAATATCTCCTTGATTCGGTCAAACGCCTTTTGACAATCATCATCCCACATGGTGTGGTCTGTTTTCTTGAGTTTCTTGAAGATAGGCTCGCAAATCATGGTAAGTTTCGATATGAATCGACTTATATATTGTACCTTTCCCAGGAATCCTCTGACTTCTTTTTCTGTTTGAGGTTGTGGCATTTCGATCAGAGCTTTGATTTTTGAGGGATCTATTTCTATACCGCGTTGGCTAACGACATATCCTAAGAGTTTTCCGGATGTTACCCCAAATGTGCATTTCTGAGGATTGAGTCTCATGTTGTACTTTCGTAGCCTTGCGAAGAACTTGCGAAGGTTCGCAATGTGTCCCTCTCTTTCCTTGGATTTGACGATCATATCATCTACATATACCTCAACTTCTTTGTGCATCATGTCATGTAGGAGTGTAGTTGCGGTGCGTTGGTATGTAGCTCCGGCGTTGATCAATCCGAATGGCATTACTGTATAGCAATAGGTTCCCCATTGGGTGACGAAAGCGGTCTTGTGCATATCTTCCATGGCCATCTTGATTTGGTTATAGCCCGCATACCCATCCATGAAGGA